>NC_137124.1:28737486-29042486 GCF_949319135.1 Squalius cephalus
ACTTATAAAGTTTGATATTTCTCTTATCAACAGAGTTTTTGTGCTTCTGATTTATCTTTCAAATTGTGTTAAAAGTATTTCCGAATTTGAATGGATTGTCCAATGATCCTTAAATTTGAGCTCAATTGTTATTGTATGTAAATGAATGCAACGTGTAAAATATCAAGGAAAGGCGGCTGCTGGTTGGGACAATATATGCGATCTGTCTGAACATGGATGCAGTCTTCACATTAGAGATATTTCCTCTATAAACAAGCATGCACTGCATGAAAGATTCATGTTTTGTTTTTGTTAGTTATTTTGTTCTGTCAGTTAAGTCGTGCATATTATAGCAAATGTCTTGTGAGATGCATTGTGCAGGTTTTTGTTGTGCACTTTTCTGTAAATGTCTGATCTCTGCCTCATCTGTAGCTGAACCTGTCCATCCTGAGGCAGACTGGTGGGTTAGGCATCAGCATAGCAGGGGGGAAAGGATCTACGCCCTATAAGGGTGACGATGAGGTACTTTTCAATGAGCTTTCATGTAAAAGATAAATTTTAGTAAATGCTTTTGTGTGTGAGAGTGTTGTCAGCTTGTTTTAATGTACTGCACATGTCCTTTTCAGGGTATTTTCATCTCTAGAGTGTCAGAAGAGGGCCCTGCAGCTCGTGCTGGAGTCAAAGTGGGAGACAAACTTCTTGAGGTGAACATTGTTATAATTTTCAACTTTGAGTTGCCCCATACAAGTCCAGTCATTCATGCAGCTTTAAGTCCTCCATCTTTGTATTCATCGGGTCTTAGGTGAACGGAGTAGACCTGCACGGAGCAGAGCATCACACAGCTGTCGAGGCCTTGCGTAACTCGGGGGCAGCCGTGGTTATGACCGTTCTACGAGAACGCATGGTGGAACCAGAGAACGCCATCACCACCACACCGTTGCGACCAGAAGATGATTATTTCCCCCGGGAGAGACGTTCCAGTGGGCTGCCTTTCCTCCTGGACCCTGCCTCACCTGCTGTTAGCACTGGACCTTCACAGCGACTAGCCACTTGTCTGATCCGCAACGATAAAGGTTTAGGTTTCAGCATTGCTGGAGGGAAAGGTTCAACCCCGTACCGAGTAGGAGACACGGTAAAAACAAGACGCTTTTCCAGATAAACTTGTGACTTGCCTTGTGGTAAATATTTTATGGTGTGTTCTTTGCTTTGGTGTCAGGTTGTTTCATCACGGTGTTTGTTTACGGAGCACAGGACAGGTCGTTCGCTCTGTCCGTATGTTTAACATATTTAACAGAAATGTATGGACTGCATAAGCCTCTGTATGGTGGTGCTCATCACCTCTAGGATGTCTGACCGAGGCTGCAATGATTAGAATTACAGGGACTGACACCTGATAGTGCCGATAGATTATAGGATGGCAGGGGATGAAGTATTTTTGGATCTCTGCTGCAGACACGCATCAAACCACCCTCTATCTTTCTGACACACGGCCTCATTTATGCACCACTTTCACGAAGGAGACCGTCACACATTAGCACATGCACACACTCTAGGCTGAGTTAGTGTAAGTCCTGTTTTTGTTCCTATGCTTGACATTTGCGCTCGCTTTTACTAACAAGTTGATGTCACCAACTTGTCTGTTTGCTACATTGAGTTTTCAGCATGCAGTGTTCTGATCACACTTCTAGAGAACACACTGTGAAAGTGCTGACAAAGGCGGCTTGAAGACTACCTGCGTATCAATTGACAGATTTTTCTTTGAAGAATGAAGTGGCCTTGAAGGTCGTAGATGGTTATTTTAATCTACAGTCTAACATACATTTTTAGAGTTTTAAATAACCCTTTTTTTACTATAATGGGCCGTTAAAAAAAGGCAGGTAATTTCAAGCCAAGGTCAGCGGGATATTCTCTGCTTTACAGGCATGTGGTATTGCAGCATGTTACACCAGCATACTCACTAGCTCTTAACCGCTATACAGGAGTGCTGGAAAATAGCACTGCAAGTGATTTTAGCACTGTGTCACTTCTAGAGTATGACCTTTTTTATTACTTTGTGAATGTAAAAAGCAGTAAATTCACCGCTCTGTCTCAGTAAATAGGCTCATTTACATTACTTTTTGAGAATTTGGATGTTTACATACACTACCGGTCAAAATTTTGGATCACTTTTTTTTTTTTAAAGAAATAATTACTATATTTAGCAAGGATGCATTATATTGATCAAAAGTGACTAAAGAAATGTTAAAAAAAAAATCTAATGTTACAGAATATTTCTATTTGAAATAAATGCTGTTCTTTTGAACTTTCTATTCATTAAAGAAATTAATTCACAAAAATGTTAAACAGCAATGTTTTCAACATTGATGATGATAAGAAATGTCTCTTGGGCTGCAAATCATCATGTTAGAATGATTTCTGAAGGATCATGTGACACTGAAGACCGGAGTAATGATGTTGAAAATTCAGCTTTGCCATCACAGGGATAAATTACATTTTAAAATATAGTAAAATAGAAAAGTGAATTTAAAATTCAAATAAATGCAGCTTGGGTGAGCACAAGAGACTTCTTTCAAAAACATTAAAAAAAATCTTATGGAGTTGAGATTACAGTTGACTTGACTGTGTTCTCCTGCTTTATTCTCAGGGAATCTTCATCTCTCGAATTGCTGAAGGAGGAGCTGCTCACAGAGACACTGTCCTGCACGTGGGAGACAGGGTCATATCAGTGAGTCCATTCATCTCTTACACACACCTCTCTCTCTAGTTAGTGTAGTTAATCAACTTATTTTATTTTAGAGTTAAAAGAGTAGTTCACTTGAAATAAGTCAATTTTCTCACCTTCATGTCATTTAAAAACTTTAAAGCTACTTGATTCTTAGCAAAAAACACTTTGTTCGTGTATATTAAAACGTGGCACAGGAAGACATCACCTCAAAAATCATGGGTTTAGATCAGGGTTTCTCAAACTCGGTCCTGGAGGGCCACTGTCCTGCACAGTTTAGCTCCAACCCTGATCAAACACACCTGAGCAAGCTAATCAATGTCTTCAGGATCACTAGAAACTCACAGCTAGGTGTGTTTGATCAGGGCTGGAGCTAAACTGTGCAGGACAGTGGCCCTCCAGGACCGAGTTTGAGAAACCCTGGTTTAGATCTTATGAATATGACTTGATTTGGATCTGTTGTTCTCACAAAGCTATTGTATGCAGGGTTTGAAATGAACTTTTTCACTCGCCGGCCAATATGGCTACTAAATTAAGTTACCGGCCATTCAGAATTTTCACTAGCCAAAAAGTAAAAAAATAAACCAGATTAACTACGTCTCAGTTTATGCATTTTTTATATATATATAATAAATATAGATATATAAAATTTGGATTTCATACATTAATTTCTTATTCAAACAAAATCCTGTCATCTAGCCATCTCCTCCCTTCCTCTTTCATCCTCATCCTTTTCACCAAAAATGTATTTTAGGTGAACAGATCAATACAGTACAAAGAACATAATTTTTTTTTTTTTTTTATTTTGGAAAATAACAATGGCTTTTCTGTTAACCAAATGCTTTTTAATCTTCGTTTTTGCTTCAGTGTAAATTAACAAGCGTGCTGTTATTTGTTGTGTACTGATGTGTGAGTTCAAGTAAGCCAGATTCTGCGCAATACGCTGTATATCATGATGACTCACGAGTTCAGTATTTGCGCTAAATCTGCACAGATTTGGCTTATACGAACTTCCCCAACAAAGTGAGTAAACATAATAAGTAGCACGCCAAATTGGCTAGTGATTTGACAGCGTTACACGCAAGTTGATTTTTACTTACCTTTGGAGGGTTGGCGGGTGTTCATTTCAAACCCTGATTGTATGGTTTTGGAATAAAGCACACAAATTATATGGATTACCTTTTATGATACTTTTATGCTCCGTTTTCTGAGCTTTCTCTTTCATTGTATGGAAAATTAACACATGAACACTAACACACGCGTTTGTGTTTTGCTATACCTTTAATAATTTGCTAATTAGTTTTAGCACAGTGCAACTGAGCGGTCTTCTGCTGTTTTACTGTGCTGTACACCATAACCGTTCTGCTCCACACCATGAAATGATGTCACTGTGTGATTGTGCACTTCTCTCCTGGTAACCTTGCTTGTATTACTACTCAGCAATATGACAATTATAATCCAAACTGTTTTGTCTCCCTTGAGCCCTCTCTTTATTTTGCCATTTTTGCTGCTTCTTCCTCTGTCCTTGCATGGGTTTTCACTAACACACTTCTTGCCTGCTTGGTGTCGGGTGTGGTGATGGGAGGTTTTTGACTTATTCTTTGGGCCTGCTGTCATGGTAACTGCATGCGTTACCATAGCAGCTGCCGTTCTGTCACCCTGTGGTAAGCGCCGGTACTGAATGGCCAGTGCTGACCTCTGTTTGTCACCATGGTGGAACTTCTTACTTATAAACAATGTAACCAGAAATCAAAAATAGTCCTTCCTCACATGAAACAAGATAGATTTAGTGACATGCCTTGGCCTTGCAGTTGACAATGCAGTTTATGTGAAAATAATGAACACAGCAGCTTTAATCTGCAGTTTCAACACAACGTATCATGTGTCAAGATAAGACCCAGATTGTAATTAAAGGGCAGGATTTAAAGAATTGAATAAAAAGGAGTCAATAGCTAATGTGATGAATCAGTTAGTACTTGTACATGCATAGTTATTCTCAAGTTAAAAGCAGGTTTTTATGTAGTCAGGCTACAGTCTCTTATCTGTCCGGGTATAGATGACATAATACGTAATCGAATATTTGAAGGATTAAATACAGGTTGCGTGTCACCTCTATCTTAAGTTATGGAGCAAGTGCACAATCCTGAGGCAAACTGTAGTTTGATAAACATTTTAAGGTGCTGGAGAAAGCCAAGCTACAATCACGTTTTCCAGATCTGTTAGTCTGGCTTCCCCAAAACCAGCCTGGTATATTTCAGTGTGTACATGACATTTTAAACGGATTAATTACTGCTTTTTTCCAAATGTAATGAAAGTTTTATAGTGCATGTTATCGCACTTAATATCAATTGTAATTGTAACTCATCTTGGACTAAACCCACTTTTTATGAGTAAAAGTTCCTCTAATCAAAGCATATGAGATGTATCTGCAATGCATCTAAATGTGACAAGCTGTAGTAGTGTAGTAGAGACTGTTTTCAAAGGCTGCTCTTTTTGTACTTGCTCTAACACACTACATGATCTTGCTACCTAAAGCATCTCCAGCACTTCCTCTTTCTCCTGTTGCACATTCCCTTCTCTTTTCACTTCCCTGGCCAGATGTGTATCAGTTTGGTTTGCATGATTTTTCACTGAGAACCCAGGTTTTTAAAACCAAAGTGGAAATCACTTTTCCTTTAAGCCTATGAATGCATGAGAGGACTCAGCATTGGCTTTCGCCTGATCCAGATCAGTCCTGTACAGGAAAATGTTTCCCCCGTTTAACACCTGGAATCTTTAATGTTCCTCTAAAACCCTACATACAGCATTTAAAGAGCCAGTAAGACATCACAGCTCAGCATGAAGGGCTTTCATCTGCCCATTCTGGGCATATTGGCCCTCTATGACCCTCTGGTGTTTGGCTGTCACTTCAGATCAATGGTGTAGACATGACAGAGGCCAGACATGACCAGGCAGTAGCGCTGCTTACTGGCACCTCCCCCACCATCACCCTCCTGGTCGATCGGGACCAGGCCAGTGCAGGTGGCGCCTCCCCTCGAACTCGACCTCATTCACCCCCTCCTCCAGAGCCATCTGACTCACCTGAGCAAGAGGAAGGAGGAGACGAGCACCTTGGAAACCATCTCAACTGTCCCATGGAAGATGAATACCCCATTGAGGTGCGAGCTCTAACTTAAAGTGTGACAGTGAGTCTGTAGGGAATGTGTGAGTTGATAAATGCTGCTTGCTGTAGTTTAATCTCATAACAGCTTCATTTTGATGTTTTAATGCCTCACTCAACAGAGAAAATGGTGCACGGTATGAACATTGCATACTGGATTTATTGTTTTAGGATTGTGATTTGGCCTTTTGAAATTTACTCTATTGCTTTTGCATTTTATTGATGTTCCCTTGATGTTTTGAAGTTGTGTAGTTGTATAGACTTGCCCAGAAGACGTGTGCGTCTCCATCACAAATAACTGAACATTCAGTTATTTTCTCTAAAACATTGACACTACCATTCAAAAGTTTGGGGTCAGTAAGATTTTTCTTTATTAATTTCTTTAAAAAAAAAGAAAAATAACTTTTATTCAGCCAAGATGCGTTAAATTTCATCAAAAGTGACAGACATTTTGTTAAACTTTTGATTCATCAATGTTTCCTGAACCAAGTACCACAGTTTCCACAGAAATATTAACATATTAAGAGTATCATAAGAATAAATTAAGCAGCACAACTTATTTCATCATTGACGATAATAAGAAATGTTTCTTGAGCAGCAAATCAACATATTAGAATGATTTCTGAAGGATTGTGTGACACTAAAGACTGGAGTTTAGTGCTGAAAATTCAGCTTTGCAATCAAAAGAATAATTTGTTTTCAAATATGTTAAAATACAAAATGTAATATTTCAAAATGTTGCTGTTTTTACTGTATTTTTGGTCAAAAAATGCAGCCTTGGTGAGACAAGAGAGCTTTTTTTATTAAAAAAGCAACAAAAACAAAAATTACCAACCCCAAACTTTTGAGAAGTATCTTATTTAGTATTATAAATGAATCCCAAAGATTATATTTTCCATCTGACCTATTGCAAACCTAACTTTTTAAACTCAATAAATAAAACTTGACTTCTTAATACATCGCATTTTCCTCTCTGGACAGGAAGTGATGCTGATCAAAGCGGGTGGTCCCCTGGGTTTGAGCATTGTAGGGGGTAGCGACCATGCCAGTCACCCGTTTGGAATTAATGAGCCAGGGGTGTTCATCTCAAAGGTAAAATAAACTTCTTCATTATTATTTACAAGTATCTAGTATGATGCAGGTTGATGTCAAAAATGAATGCTGTGATTTGTGGTCAGTGGAGCTTGTGTCAGATGAATTCATTTCTGACCTTATTGTGTCTGAGTAGGTCATCCCCAATGGCTTGGCCTCTCAGAGTGGACTTCGTGTGGGCGATCGTATCTTGGAGGTGAACGCCATCGACCTGCGACATGCCACACACCAGGAAGCTGTTAGAGCATTGCTCTCCAACAAACAGGAGATCCGCATGCTTGTGCGCAGAGATCCCTCGCCTCCCGGCATGGAGGTATTATCATATTTGCACAGGAATGTGAGCAAAACCTACAGTATGGCCAGATGCCGTCAGGTGTTTTCTTACAGTCACATCTGTGAAGTTCTCTTGGCTCAGTCAGATTTAAGAAATATTCGATTTTCCTAAAAATACGGCATAATGGCCTGCAATGAGATACCCTTACATAGCCTCTAAAACATATGTGTTATTGTAGGAGATTGTCATTCACAAGCAGCCTGGAGAAAAGCTAGGAATCAGCATCAGGGGCGGCGCTAAAGGCCATGCAGGAAACCCCTTTGATCCCACAGATGAGGGCATCTTCATTTCCAAGGTAACCATAAAACTTAAACCCTTCAGGATTCTGATTGCAAAAAAAAACTGGTCTGGTTTCCTCCTCACTATAGTCATGTAAATCCTTGATTTGTTTCTCACTTGTTCTTATAGGTGAGCACCAGTGGTGCCGCTGCACGAGATGACCGACTGCGGGTGGGCATGCGCATTCTTGAGGTGGGCAACAACAGTCTGCTGGGTATGACCCACACGGAAGCAGTGAGGGTATTGCGTGCCTCCGGTGATTCCTTGGTTATGCTTGTGTGTGATGGCTTTGACCCAAGAAACGCTACAGGCATAGAGGTAAACACTTTTACAGGAGGAGAAGCAATCTGCTATGGTGTCCAGCTGTGGCTCAAATAATTATATAATAAAATGTACAGTACTTTGCAAATGTCTTAGGCAGGTTAGTTTTTTCACCCCAAAATAATGGTTAAGCCAGTTATTTATACCTTTTGCTGTAGTGTGTCAGTAGGAAATATCAGTTTACATTTCCAAACATTCCATTTGCATGGAATAATTTTGTAATAATCCAGTGAGATTTCTGTATGCACAATATAAATATATATTAACTGATATAAAAATAACTGGCTTGAAGTCATATTTTTGGCAAAAACTAATGTGCCTAAGACTTTTGCACCATGCTGTATAAACTACTACATAATTTGCATATTTATTTGTAATTGATTTGATTTTTCAGGCATCCCCTGGTGTTATTGCAAACCCGTTTGCGGCCGGTATTGTTCGTAAGAACAGTATGGAGAGCATCTCATCAGTAGACAGAGACCTGAGTCCTGAAGAGATTGATATCATGCAGAAGGTGAGCTCTCTGCGGCACACAGAATAGGAAGAACTGTGGCATGGATGGAAAAATAATATTCTTCTTAGTGGTGGGGGGAAAAATCGATTCTGTTCAGTATCGCGATATTTTACGTGCGCAATTATATCGATACAGTAGCACAAAGTATTGCAATATTTAATTATAAAATTATCTGTTTTACTTTCGGGTTATAGGGCTATGACGGTGGCAGTTTTTACCACTGCGGTGGTAGTGGACCAACTACCTGCGGTTGTTGGGGGGGTTGTTTTGAAAATTGAAATAAAAATTTTTAGTGTTTATTTGAGCAAAAAAATTTGGGGGGGGGGGGACAAGAGATTACATGCAGGGATGAGTTACGATTTTTGAATATTCGATTAGTTTATTTAATTATAGAATATCGAATAGGTTATGCAATTATTCTCTAAAATACAAATCTCCATGTTTTTGGTGCTAATGCGGTGGTGTTCATATAATTAGGCTATGTTCTGTAATAAGATCCTGTGTCCTGAATGTTCAACGACAATGTTTTTGCACTACCCTCCTAAGTTGCACTTCAGTAAATGTGTAGAAGATAATGTTCACAGAATTAATGTGACATTTGAAGTGAGTTGAGCAGTCTTATTTTCCTCATTTTTTGTAATGCCTTTGAACATGAATCGCAATATATCGCAGAATCGAATCGCAATACTTGCTGTATCGCAATATATTAAGAATCGCAATAATATTGAATCGTGGCCCAAATATCGCAATACTATCGAATCGTCACATTTTTGCCAATTCCCACCCCTAATTCTTCTGCCTGAACTTTCCTGCAGGAGGTAGAAATGGTAAGAGAGACGTCCCAGTGGGAACGGGAGGAGATGGAAAAAGTGGTGAGTAATTTCCTCCCCAGATCGCCTTTGTCATAACAGATTATTATCATAATAACAATTGCTATTAAAATGACAACAACTTCCGAATCTCCCCTATAACTATAACTAATATATTTGGATCTGTCCTTTTCTTCTCTCTTTCTCTTATCTTATGCCCCACTTTTCCCCCAAACCATTCTGAATGATTTTGGGTGTTGCTCATTCCAAACATCACATCTCGTTTCTACTCAATTCCATTCATCTCCTTCATTAAATATGTTCTCGTGTCTACATGGTTCCCTGATTTTATTTTTCATCCATGACTCTGTCACCTAAACCTCATCCCCATCTGTGCAATGGATGTCATCTGAATGTGTGTGTGTCCATATTTGTGTCGGTAAAATGTGTGCGTGTGTGATTGGGTAAATTTCACCAACCCACCCCCCACTCCCTCCTTATTACCCTCCCTCTTTTGGTAAAGGAGCGTATGCGCTTGGAGCGCGAGGAGGCAACTCGCTTGCTGGAGGAGGAAACTGAGGTGAGGCCTTATGCCCTCCCTGTCATAACGGCCCACAGTAGGGCTCCAGGAGTGAAACACGGGACCAGCCGTCACCTTGAACATGAACAAATGAGTCATGTCTGAACCTCTGAACATTAGAAGCTCTTTAGATACAGTGTCCTCATACTCAAAGCTTAATGAAAAGTCTAAATAAAATTCAGAAGATTGTTGAACATGTTCTTTCAGTGAACAAATATCTTTCAATGTAATCTTTCTAATGCTCTCTCTACAGAATTTGAGCACTGGGCCATTGAAACTGGACTACAAGACACTGGCGGCTCTGCCTACGACTAGTCTACAGAAAGTTAACAGAGTAAGTACCTACATGTAGCATCTTGTTTTAGTAAATAGGCTAGAAAGCATCTAGAAAAAAAATATTTGCAAGACTTTTGGACGTAAATGCCAGGTAAGGATTTCCAAACAAATGCTTCCTTATAAAGTGCGTACACCCACTGGCTGCTGCACGTCCATGAAATGAGCCTTTGTCGCTGCAGACTTGGGCTGAGTATTGACACAGAGTTTATTCAGTTATTTCTATTCGATTTCAATTCAAAACCTCTTGATTCGATTCCAATTTCAGTTCATTTGGATATATATCAGAATCAGTTCGGAAAGAAAGTCTCTCAATTAAATCTGCAAACTATACTGTCAATTGGTACAATACTAATAACATTAAAGTGCCCCTATAATGCTATTTTAAAGTCTCCTAATTTTGTTTAGGAGGTCTCCTACAACAGGTTTACATGCATCAAAGGTCAAAAAAACGTTTCATTTTCTCATAATAAACATTGCACATCACATTTTTCAGTGATTCTCAAACGACTCCATGGATGAATCAGTCTCTCTAAATCCCTCCTTTCCGTGAGCTACTCTGCTCTGATTGGCCAGACAGCTCAGTCTGTTGTGATTGGTCTATCATGTACAGCGCATGTCGAAAACAAAAACGGCCATTGCCATAACTGAACTTCAGCTCCATCCGGAGGTTTCTTACAGCTCAGCGATTGTACACTGTACACTAAAAACGGTAACGAACGATGACGTCGATTTTACCATATCAATCCGAGTGCGAGTCTGATGATGAAACATCGGAAGAACTAGTCATTCAACCTGAACCTCCATCGCAAGAGACAAGAGATGCAAGCGTCTTCTTGACGACATGATATCCACACGAATGAGCTACATACAGCAAGATGTCCTGTCCACACAGAATGTAGTAAGTCGTGACGTGTGAACTTCGAAAATAGATTCGAACACCAGACGACTCGTTTGAGCGGTTCAGAGTCGACTCTTTCTTTTGAGATAAATTTTTATTTATGATGCACTTTCAGCTTTACAACTTTGCAGACTGTTTACATTCACATACAGCTACATTACACACTGCATGAAAGGTCATTTTCAAAAATTCATAATAGGGGTACTTTAAAGGTTCAAATGAGCAGAGTCTAAACTATTAAATTATCTTGCTAATTATTTTTAGATATAATAATCAACAATAAGAAACATTTACATTTTTGGGGCAGTTTTTATATAAATGATGATGGCTGTCATCGCGGGGTTTTTTTTCTTCGTGACTGATTTATTCAAACATACATTCAATAAGACATCACTAACCGGTACAAATATTATAAATATGTAACAGTGTATTTTACATATGTAGAGTTATTATTTCTAATTAACTGACGAGTTTATGGATATTGAATAGCTTCCCTGAGGTAAATACAAAGTTATGTATCATTGTTTACAAGCTATTTTATTGACACTTTTTGCGGTCGAAACACTGATTGAGAGATAACATAAGACATGAAACATTTCATGGGCATTTGATGGGCACACTTGTACGCCGCTCTGCCGCTTGAGCTGAGGCGGCTGCAGAGATCGTTCTGTCACACTACATTAAAGAGCATCAAAATTACATTTATGTTTGAATTTTGTGATAAAATTGGCAGAATTTAAAAGCTTAGTCTTTGTTACTTATTAAAAGTAACAAAGCACAAAACTTATGGGTCAGCTCATATTTCCTCAGATGCTTGAATGTGTGTATTGGTCTTCTGAAACATTGAGGTCAAGCTTTACATTTGCTTAGTAGTGCTCCTTTTACTAGTAGTGCCAAAGGTGAAGCAGTCCAGCTGCTGGTCATTCCAGCCATACCTCTGACAAAATACAGATTGTATTTGCCAGTGCTTGAGGGGTAGTGAGGGGAGGTGCTGGCCGACAGCTGACAGTAGCTCAAGTTATTTTAAAATGTGTGCTGTGAGCTGATTGGTTGAATGGTTTAATGGGTGGGTGTGGCCATTGAGAATGAGGGACCCCTGGAAGATCTTGACAGTTAAGTTATCTAGAGTCGAGCCGTTTGGAATCAGCTCCTGTCATCGTATTGTGAGTGTACCACTGCTATTACTCTACAACTCTTTGACTTTTCTGTTATTTCTTTATCACTCATTCCTTCTTTACTACTTTTTCTTCTTTTTCTTTTTTTCCGAGTGTTTTATCTTTTACTGAACTAATAACAGTATCTATTGGTTGTTGGACGTTGAGTTTGAGCTAAGTCAGTAAATTGTATTATGTTAGTTCCACACAAACATCCCACTTACAGCGATGTATTGCCTTTAGTGATGTTCAGTAAAGGTTATAAAATGTAGTAGATGTAATTTGAGCTTTGTAATTTTAGTATTTTGATGTTCCTTGATATATTCCTTGCCTCTTTATCTTTAATTTTTAGCCTGTGTCTATTTTCTAGTAATGTATAACCTACATGGCACTAGCAGCTGTTAGCAAAGTTAAGAGAGGCATGGAGAGGGGGTGGACTGCTCTTAGACAGGGAAACACTACCGCACCGTTTTTCGTGGTATATGAAGAACCATTTAGTCGCGGCTATTTATAGAGACGGCAATTTTGTAGAGCAGTGACTTTTATCTGCACACAAGAGCCATCGAATGAAGTTTTTTATTAGAATGAGGCCATTAACTGTGTGTGACGGTCACAACTTAAGCATCACAATGTGCCACCAACTGCACCTGTTTGTGAAGCCACATTTGAAGCATTTTTTTCCCTGTGATGCGAATCAGAGAACAGATTTATAATTATTCGTAAAGTTGCATATTGTGGTTAGTGTCCACTCTGTAGTTACTTGCACTTGTAAGAACTACTTATGAATTAATTTAGGTTGTATATTTAAACTTCAGTTGTCTCAAAGCAAGCATTCAACGTTCATGATGGTGAAAAGATTTTAAATTGTGTATACCTCCTTACTAAGGCAAACTGTAGTAACTACGTCAAAACTGAAACGTTATTTTTAACTAAACTGTTAAAAATAGCTATTCTTTAATTGAAAAGATTTAAATGTATCGTTTATAAAAAAATAAAAAAAACTTGTTGCATTGGAAATTAACTTTTAAGTACTTAAGTACTACATTTTCTATAACTGAAGTAAAAATGAATTAAAGCTATAAAGAAATATTTTTAAAAAACAAAAACTAACAAAATGACAAAAGTACAACAAAATTGCTAAAATGAAAAGTGAATATATAAACATCAAGGTTAATTCAAAATATTAATGAAATCTATAATATTATATAATTAATACTAAAATAACACAGCACTGAAATGGAAAAACAGCTCCCTGGTTATTGAATTCATTGATTATATTTTTCACATTAAGTTTTCTCTGAAATTTTTCTCTGAGTCTGTCACAGGACATATCAAGCCTAAAGTCTATATTAAAGCACACAGCACATTAGTGCAAATGTTCAGGATTGAGTGACTGTTCACTGTGAGATGTCTCAGGATGATGGGATAGCTGTATTTAGCGCCTCACTCATCTGAATTGGCGTGACCGGTAGATGTTTGTGACTTTAGCATGGCTGTGATTCTTCCCAACTCTGCCAGACTAAACCCAACTGTTTCACTCTTTACTGCTTTTCTTTTCTTTTACATTTTCTGTGTTCTCATTCTCATGTCATTTTCCTGTCCCATTTATGCATCATTAGTTGCTCTGCTCTTTTATCTGTCTTTGTTTCATTCTCACATTATTTCTGCCTTTTGTCTCTGTCGACCACATTCTCTCTCTCATTCCTCAGTTTTCTCCCTCCTTTGCTGCATTCGTCACAATGGAGGCTGCCATGCCAGCTGGCCCTGTAGATCCCCTGGGTTTTGAGAAAGTCCATGCCTCTATGTACCATGTAGAGCCCATTGCCCTCCCTTCATCTCCAGTCTGCCCAGCCGCAAGTTCAGCGGCTTTAAAACAGCCCCAAGCCGACACATGGGACCCACTCCCAGCTCTAGGAGTGCCACAAGAAACTAACCAGGAAGAAGAATGTCTTGTGGACTCCCAGCCAATCTGCTTTAGTGAAAACCCCTTCCTTGTGGCTAATCGCAAGGGCAAAGGCTGCCCTCCTGAGGAGCGCATTTTATCAGGGCCACCTGTGGGTTACGGCAGGCATGGGCAGCTGCAACCCTGGTTGTACAGCAAGGCAAGCAGCCTTGAGGAGTGTGTTTTGTGACTGAGTGTGTTTCTGGTCAAGCATGGTGTGTCATCAGTAGCTATTTAGAGTTAACATACCACCTTAATCCCAAAGGCCATCCAAAGACTTGAATAGCTGCTTTAGACTTATCAATGTCTTTGAAAACATCCTTAGGTTGTAAAATTGTTTCACAGAAAAATACATGTCTATGTACATTTCCCATGTTTAGAAAATAGGTGAAGCTGAAAATGGAACGGATGCAAAAATGGGACTTTGTACTGTGCTTTAACGTATGGTCTTGAGGCATTTAAACATTCCCAGAGTGACTGAGAATGCTTTGAATGTGAAATCAACAGGTGCTGAACAAAAAGAGTGAAGGGCTAAGGCCTCTCACCTTAAATACAGACCTGCCACTAGCCATTTACAGGAACTTAAAACACTGTTTTTTTTTTTTAAAGAAACGTTTAAAATGTTTTATGTAGCATGACATTGTTGTAGACACTGTTTGTAAGAATGCATATTTATGGCATCACTGCTTGATTTCAAATGATCTGAGGCACGTAATACAACACATTTGTCATCAAGTGCAGTTGTTTATGGTTTGCTGTTGTTACTCTCAAATCAAGATTAACTGCTTCTATAAAACTTTGTAATTTGGCAAATTTTGCTTATTGGAAATGGCAGACCTCAACTTGCTCTAGTGATGTGTTAATTTTTCTGTATTTCAGGGTTCACCGTCTGAGCTTCTCAGGATTGACAGTCCTGTCCGAGATGCTGCACACTCTCCACACAACTCGCAGGTCAGTCCCACTTAAATCGGTTTCACTCCCTTTTCATTATCAGCCCTTTCTTTTCTCATTTGTTTTCATGTGGCTGTCAAACATTTTCCATTGGGAGGGCTGTACAGATTTATCAGGTCTACTTTTTACAGGTCTAGTTAATGTCTTCATTAAGTTAGTATTCTGGTTGATGGCCTATGTGCTCTGACTCCACCCGTCGTCATGACATTTCCATATTTCTCAGCAGTCCCACAAATCTTCCTCTGCGATGCTTGGAAGAGAGGTTCGATATGTAAGTGGGCTGACTAGCCCTTGTATGGCCTGCACTAGCTCCATTTGGCTTTGCATTAGATGTTAAGAGAGGAATGGTGTACGAGCCTGACTGTAACTGAGCATGTCCTGCTTTTCATGCTCTCTGCAGCAGTGAAATGCTTGACTCTTATAGTATTTACACCAAACCAAGCAACTGAGCATGTAACTACAGCTTTGTAAATTAACACTGCGTAATAAGACCTTGGGAATCATATGTAGTGAATGTACCAAATTATAATATCCATATCCATACTGTTCAAAGTTTGTGGTTGGGGATTTAAAAAAAAAAGGTTTTTAATAAAAAAGTATCTTATGATCACCAAGGCTCAATTTGATTGATTTAAAAATACAGTAAACACAGAAAACATTTTAAATTATAATAATAATTCTATTTAATATATTTAAAAAATATTTTATTCTTGTGATGGTAAAGGTGAATTTTCAGCATCATTACTCCAGTCTTCAGTGTCACATGATCCTTCAGAAATCATTCTAATAATCTGATTTGATGCTCATGAAACATTTCTTATTATTATTAATATTAATTGAAAACATGTTTTTCTGGAAACCATGATAAAAAAAAAGTTTTTACTCTTTTTACTCTATTTTACTCTTACCAATCTTTTGAATTATAATATAATATAATAAAGCCCACATGTGCAGTTACTGGACTTGAAACGGCAAATCCCATGTGAAAACGTTCTCTTTCGTTCACTAATTTTTACATCATGTTCATCATTTTCTTTTTTGTGTGTTTCAGTCAAACATTCAGTTCCCTTCAAATGCAAACACCAAGGATAGTACATCATCAGTGAGTGTCAAAAAGTGTCGATATCTAGTAATATATACTAGAGCAAGTTCATGCTAATATTAATTTGAATTACATTACCGACCATATTATGTTAAACTTGCAATCATTATGCAAATGCAAAATGTCAAAAACAGTAAAGGTCACTGGAAAGTGTTTTAGCTATAGTACTTTCAGCATCTTGCTCCCCAAATGGTGGATAGTTGGATTTACTGTTATTTAATTTCTCTCTCTTTTTAGACTAAACCTGGTGCCATCCAGCCACTCTCTAGGGTGCGACCCGCTGTGTCTCCAGCCAGTCAGGATGGCCACAGCAGTCCCAACCCTTTCCAGCATGGCCTCTCTCCCATCAGCTCTCAGACCACTGTAAGATCCCTCACCACTGTCTGAACCCTAATGAGGCTCCCCCTTCATCCTCAGTTACCAATGCCTAAAGACCAACAGAACGCAACTGTTGTTTTATTTTCTCCATATATATTCCAAGGTGTGATTACCGCTGTGCCTATTAAGCCTAACAAATGGTCACACCATAATCCAGGTCAAAGATACGGGTTGTTTAGAAAACAAAGACATATCAACTTCTCACTGCAAGTAACATTGTGCCTGTTTTCTATCAAGACACTTCTTTTGGATTTTTTTTCTTTCCCTAATCACACAAACCACATTGTTTGCACAGCAAGGTTTACACTCACATTATCTCAGGATACCAGTGTAAACTAAAATATCGTCCAGAGTCGTTTGCCCCAGTCACCATAACCACAGACCTCCCTCATACTATCAATCTCTCTCCTCTCCTCTCCTCTCCTCTCCCCTCCCTCCATCTTTCCATTGACATTGGCGAGTGGGCTGCATGCGGTCTAGCCCTGCATTTTCCTCCTGTGCTCTGCCTTTGCTGCTCTGTCTCTCATTAGCTGTTCCATCCTTTTTGTCCTCTGTCTGTTTCTCTACCCCTCCACCCCTCCGTCTTCGACCCCCTCTCCCCAACCCCTCGTACAGCCTCGTGCCCCATCCCCTGACACACATGAGGAATACCCCATCAATATCAAGCAGGTATATAAGGCCTTCGCAGCTGTGCCACACTCCCTGGCCGTACTGGAACCCCCACAGGTAGGACAAATGCTCCTCAAGGTTGTGAGCATGTGTGGTTCCCCCGTAATCCAGTGCTTGGTCACCCATACTTCCTGTTTGAGGAGTCTTCCCATTGGACACTTGTTCCTTTGGGAGCTTGTTTCCTATTTGCTGTTGTTGTGCATGAGTCACTCGTATGGTGCTGTCAAATCCAGGAGTTCATTTCACAGGGTCACTAATGTGCGTCATTCATCTGTCACTTGGTTGTTTGATGTTCTTGATTTGATATTGTGACTCCTTCCAGTGTGTAAAGTGTGTCCTCTCATCCAACAGGACTTGTTTTGTCTCAAGTGTGTCTTAACTGAATCATCTTTCCTTTTCACTCTCGTTTGTTAGGATCTTTATGCTCCACGGAACAATGTCAGTGCAAAGCAACCGTCACCAGAGGTATGTCTTCTATCTTTGTAATCCGTAACATTTTTAAAGAGCTGTTTTAAACTGGAATACACTACATGACTTTATCCCTGGTTTTTGCTCCGATTGTCAGTTCGGAAGCATCAGAGCTAGTTGCTGAAAGTCAGTCTGCAGATTTTGGCCAGTCACTTGTGTGGACATAGACAGATTTTTTTCAAGCTTCAGACTATGACTCCATCCTCCATCGGAGGATATCAAACATTTTTGATATTTTGCACCATACATTTTAGAATGTATATTGTTTTCATTTATGTGTCTCCTAACAATGAGCCACATGGTTTTGCGGGAGTTTGTCGACAGAACAGTTTGACAGTTTGTTAGTGTGTGATCCTCCGTTGTTTAGTGTATGATGCCCTTTTTATTTTAAGTCAGCTAGTGTATGATTAAAATCTCTTCAGATTTTAAAAGTCCTGTAGTGTATTCCAGCCTTTCGTCAACATGATGGTATGAGCCTGACACATAACCCTTATTTGGTGTGTATTGACTCACCACAACTTAAGAACGCAACATTGTTTGCAAGCGTGATGTTGATATGCTGTACGTGATGGCTCTTTCAGCCTGAGCTGAATAATGAGGTGTTTATGGATGAGGGTGATGGTGAGGGCAGTGGTCCTCTCAGCTCTCGTCCCTCCCTCTCATCTGACCGCCACGAGTACAGGAGCCTGGCAGCCGTGCCACGCCTGTCTCGCCCCTCAATGGAGTCGAAGGTACCCAGCTCTTCTCCAGCAGAACCACTCTGACACTTTGGATGCTTTTGAGCTTGAGAGGTGGTGGTGCAGGTGTATATGTCGCTTCGAACCACAACAATTAACGCAATTCATGTGTGTCCGAAATGTCAAGAAGCCAGATCATCCGGCAGCATGCATTTCGGTAAAGAACGGGAACGTGTTCGATCGGTGTTCTGCTCTGAATCAAGGCAGTTATTGTTGGTGACAAGGCTTCAGGAGAGCAATAATTTTAGTCTTTTTTGCAATGGCAGCAATTTTATGCAATCACTGCATCATCATGGTGGTGGGTCAGCAAATATTTGGTACTTTTGTGCAAATTCTTACTCATTGTCTTAATTTCAGAACATCATGGGAGCTGCTCTTGCATGCCGGATGCATGTAAAATTTGGTTGCATGTAAATCGTACTTTATAATTGATCTGAAACTTGAATGTCCGTATCTCTCTCTCACTCACTCTCTCCCAGACTCCCCCCTCTTTTGGCAGAGATAGTCCAGAGCAGCGCTCTTTCAGAGACAGACAGAAATATTTTGAGATTGATGTGAAGCAGCAGACACCAGACAAACCTAAACCTCGCATCTCACTTGTGGGAGAAGAGGATCTGAAGAAAATGAAAGAGGAAGAAGGTTTGTGTCTGTGTAGTTGTAAAGTGTACAGTAACTTGAGTTCATGGGTGAATCATGCTAAATTGTGCATCAATGACTTTCCTCAGCAAAGCGAATTGAACAGAGTGCACGAGAGTATATGCTGGATGAAGATGAGGAGGATGAGGAGGAAGATCTGGCAAAACAGGTGGCAGATATGAAGGCTCATGGAAAGGTTATACTTGATGGTGTGGAGTACAAGGTGGAGAGCTTGGGAAGTCACAGTTCCCCATCTCCACGGCAGTGTGCCACACCTCCAAGCTATAGTGCCACTCCTCCCAGCCACTGTGGCAGCTCAGGGTGAGCTATGCTTTTGCTGAATCATTTGCTAGATTTTCATAGTTGCAAAGTTGTTCTCATTAGGTAGTATTTTATCATTGTAATTTTGACTACAGAACACACTCAAAACATCTAAAACTCCCATCCTGATATCTTTGATGATTAATAATATAAATGCATAACAAAAATATATACTACCATTCAAAAGTGTGGGGTCAGTAAGATATTTTTTTTTAAATCTAGTCTTATGCTCACCAAAGCTACATTTGATTGAATTCTATATTTGATTGAAAATAAAGTAGAAACAGTAATATTGTAAAAATATATGAAATAGCACAGCTATTTACAATTAATGGATGTAAAAACTGCGTACTTGGCAACCCTGGCATAGGGTCAAATAGCGGCGCAATTTTGTAAAACTGTGTTAAAGTGAGATTGCATGAAATTGTTAATTGCATGCAAGAGACATAAACTTCACACACCGTATGAGTTGCAGTCTGTTATGTTTCTCTGCCCCTTTTGATTGGGAGGATACGTCTGTCTTAATCAGCGGCTGTTTAGCGGTCAATGTCCGATTTTGCAGATAATTGCTTTTATCAGCTAAACAATACATCAGTGCATCCCTAGTAAAGTTGTCGCTTTCGCTCCCCAGTCCTTCCTCTGTCGACGGTAAAGGCGACTCCCAGCGAAATTCAATGGAAGACGGCTTCAGACTGGAGCAGAGACCTAATTCCATGACGGGGTGAATGCTAATTCTCAGAGCTAAACGGTTTGGTGATGGTTCAGGATATTTGAAATGCTTGAACCCAGTGTTTGTCTTAATAGTTTGATCCCAGTTTATCCCGGTGAATCTGTGGCTCCGATTCGGACGGCCAAGGCAGAGCGTAGGCAGCAAGATCGGTTACGCATGCAGAGCCCGGAGCTTGCCGTCGCTATGGACAAGGAGCTGTCTCCTGCTGAAAAACGAGCCCTGGAAGCAGAGAAGAGGGCCATGTGGAGAGCAGCCAGGTATAATGGCCACAGTGTTCATGTGTTATATGAAAATGTATCAGCATTTTGCTCTCCGGTCTCATCCATTCCTCTGTAACGCTGATCTCGAAAGAGCTGTCCACTTGTGGTGCCTTAATCTCATCTTTTTCTCCAGGCTTTTAGTAAAAACTTACCCTGTTTCTAATGTCTTCCCCTTGATGAACAGGGCTTTCAAAGACATTTTCACATTGTTCAAATAGATAAAATATACATTATATTTATACACACAGATATGCGTTGTGCATTTGTCTTTGATGGCCCTCAGTTTCAATGTAAACCTCTCCTTAATCTATACTGTCCATTACAGAGTATTTCCTTTCATCTGTGCTCCTTCCTCTCTTCCCTTTTCTTTGTGTGTTATTGTTTTCTATCCTCTCCACTTTCTTACTTGCTGCTCCCAAGGCCTTATGGTCTAGAGGAGGACGTAAGGCAGTATGAGCAAGACCTGGCTAAGCGGCTCTACCAGTCCCGTGTGAGGGCATCTCTAGGCAGTGCTGCAACCCCTCCCAATTCCTGCTCCTCCTCTTCCTGTCAGCCCAGGTCTGCCCTTAACAGCCAGAAAGCATCATGGGGGCTTAGCTCTGATGCTTGTCACTGCTTGGGGTGCTTGGTTCTTGTGGACATTTTATAGTGCATAGTGTGTAACGGATGAAAAGTTTTGTAGTGGCTTTTTCTGAACAATGAACATGCCCTACAAGAACCCACTACTGCTTTTGCACGTGTGCTATTTTATTTATTATTTAGTTTGGTGGCGCACACCCTCTTTCTCTTTGCTCGCTCACTTTTTCCTCCCATCTGTGTATCAATAAAGGTCCCATGTTGTCCTAATAACATGTTTTTCTTTGCTGTTGTTAAAGTTGCTTGCAGTTATTTTTATTAGAGGTGCACTGATACTAGTTCTAGTCAATACCAAGACCTTCATTAAAATTGTCTTCTATGTACAGGAACCATTGATACTTGGTTCCTTCATATGGAAGCTGTAAAAACACATGCTGGCAGATTTCAGTAGTCACTTAAATATGTTTTTTGTTCCACATTGCAAGATATTGTGGCCAAAAACCATCCACTTAGACTAAAAGAGCTGCCTAACCAACAGTAAAATGACCAACTACACTTTTTACAGCTTTTTTTAGGCTATGTGATGTTTAGGTTTGGCTAAATCTGAAATAATAGCACAATAATATTATGCTGATTAAAGATTGGAGCTTGGGATTTTGTGATGGTTGTGCATATGGTCTGTGAATGGACTTTCTGAGTGCACTATAATGAGACTAAATCGGACTTAAATTTAGGCAGAGCGTGTGTTCATGGCTTTAAAAGAATAGTTCACTCAAAAATGTAAATTCAGCCATTATTTATTCACCTACTCACCCTGTGCTAATATAGTCTCATGAACATGCAGTCGTATACAGCAAACCAACGGCCACCAGTCATATGGGATCATCCTGCGATACTTTTGTGGTCACTGTCCACTGCCATTATATGAACAATCTCAAGACAATTTGTTTTAGAAGTTACATAAATATTTGAAAAGTAAAATACATTGTGATCATATAAAGCCAAAGCTAAACAGAATGCTGTTAAAATGACCATAATGTCCTTGGGCCGGTTGCATAAACCACTTAGACTTAGTCTTACAAGTTAGTCATCTAATTTCTTTTCTTCAAAATGGGTCTTTTTTTTAACAAAATGTCAGTTTTGTCAGTGTCATAAAAAATGTCAGTTTACATAAAAAGGTAGATTGTTTTTTGAAAAGTAAGACTGATTAGCCCTAACTAATTGCTTATTGGTCAGATTAGTTCTTAAGACGCAGCTATGTTTATGCAACCGGCCCCTGGTGTCTCAAAGATCTAAATGCATTTGAGCTTTGGGTTTGAAAAAGGCTTACATTAGGAGAAGCTCTGCAGTTCCACCAACAAATGAGACATAGTCGGTGCATCTCTAGTTTGTGATCCTTTCTCATAACTTTTTCACATTTTTACAGCCTCCATCAAATTTACTTCTCCTGTATTAACCAATCAGTGTGCACAGCACCTCTTCCTCTTTCATCTCTCATCCTGTCTCTCTCCACACACCGTTTGCATTCCTCCTTCACTCTCTGTGCCTCACTGTATCTCACTCTCTTTCCAGGATGAAGTCTCTAGAGCAGGATGCTTTGAAGGCCCAGATGGTCATTGCCAAGTCTAAAGAGGGGAAGAAGCGCGGAACGTTGGATCAGCTGTCGGAGTCACCGTCACCTGCGCCCACACCCTCTCCAACACCAATGGAAGGTGATGATCTCATTTAAATTGATCTGAACAACAAAACAATGCTGAGCTCTGTTTTCACGCTCTGTTGGGTGATCCTGTTTCATTTTTAACATGCAAATGTGTTACATTTATCCATTGTTGTGTCCTAAACAGATATCAGTCCACGGGCAGTGACTTCACCAGGCAGACTGGTATGAGGCTATTGTTATTTATATTTTCCATTTAGTACAGAGCAAACAGCACATTTTGAATCACCAGTAATGTAGTTGACTAATCCCCTTACTAGAATGCCAAACATAAATGTTTTACTTTTTATGATAAAAAAAGTCATTCTTTACTCTTAAAAATCATGTCCATAGCAAGTAGAACATCATCCATGAACTTTTCCTTTATCTGTTTTCTTTGTTGCCCTTTCTTCTTCCTTCCTTGTACTTTTACATGTCTCTGCTTCTCACCCTCTTGTCCTTCCCTTCGTCCATCCTGCCATCTCTCTTTTGCAATGTTGATTTCCCCCTTCTTTCTCTTTCCATCTCTCCACTGCTTATGCCTGTTTGCTGTCCTTTTAGTCCCTGTCAGAAAAGAAGTTTGACTACCGACAATTCGCTGCCATTCCTTCTTCTAAACCCGTTTACGACATTCAGGTATTGCCTGCATGCAAAGCGTCAAGGAGTCCAGCCTGCCCGAACCCTTTGATCCACTCCTGTCCTCCTGGCTTCCCCTGCTTCCCCTGCTGCTCCTCTCCCTGGCCCTTCTGACAACTAGTTCAAAACTATTAACTATTCAGGCCCTCTACTTGCCAGCGTGAGCAGCATGGTCATTCGTGTTACTGCAGCTTTAAGCATCATTCTGGATCCTAGTTGTCAGCAATTTGGGTTTAGTTTTCGGCTCTAAGGACCATTTCCACTGCTTAAACTCATCCTGTTCTTAATCTACTTACATTGTCAATACCATGTGCTTGTCTTCTGGTTATGCAGATGTAGCGTAGAGGCGGGGCTTACAGATTGGTCCGTGGGCTTTGCGTTAATCCAAAACATGGGATAACATACTAATGCACTAAAAAAGAAAACAGCATTGCATTGTCCTCTTCCTCCCTCCACTCTGTGTGCGGCCCTGCGCACTCGCTCTCAAAAGAGCTGAATGTGGCTCTGCCGTGTGATGTCACTGGGAGAGACAGTTCTACCGGGGATGCAGGGTGTCATGGGAACAATGGAACGTCGTGTTTCTTGGTGTTTTGTGGTTGTGTTTCGGGATCTTTGTATGAAGGGAAATTGGGCATGTGGGGTGAAGTTAATGTTCCAATACTCTTCCTCTGGCACTGGACCAAAAGACCACCAAATCTGTGAGACTGACACAATCTGTCAAACTGGTGTCTAAATTGGTGCCACTAAATTGATATTAAGTAATGAATGAAGCAATTACGAATGAATGAAGCATTTATGTTTGTATGAAGATTCAGCTAACACATTTATGGCATTGACAACATATTGCTGATTTAGATCTGCTGAATATGGATCGTTTCAATGAATAACAATCAGTCTTTATTGGATCTTTGAAAGGGATAATTAATGCTCTGATTTGCTAATGAGGTTTTGTTTTTTGTTTTCAAATTTGATTGGTTTGGTGGAGCACAAGTTGTATTATTTACTTGATAAGTTGAGCTGGAACAGTGTGTCTTTAGACTACATTCACAATGTCATGTTTTTGGCCCTCAAATTGTCCTGTGCAGACAGAAGCAGACCACAAATAATGTGTGTATAACCAGGCAACTGAAGCCAGTCACTCTAACTCAGTGGTCTCAAACTCAATTCCTGGAGGGCCACAGCTCTGCACAGTTTAGCTCCAACCAGCTCCAACTCACACCTGCAAGGAAGTTTCTAGTAATCCTGAAGACTTGATTAGCTGGATCAGGTGTGTTTGATTAGGGTTGGAGCAAAACTGTGCAGAGCTGTGGCTCTCCAGGAATTGAGTTTGAGATCACTGCTCTAACTCATGGTGTCGTTGAATAGAGCTTTTAACCAGAGTGACAGATAACAATAGTAATATAAAGAGTTATTAAAGTGTTTAAGAGTTTTATTTTTATTTTCTAAATATTTTGTGTTATAAACTTTTTTGTAATGTTTTTTTATATTATCTCATTTTTATTCTCAAGTAGTTCCTGCTGCTTTTGCCCTCTCAGATATGCAGCCAAAACTTTATAACTTGTTTTTTGATTTTTCTCAAGTTTTCTCACATTCTCTCCAACCACACAATGCCATTATTTTGTCAGAAATGTTACTAGTTATTGAGTGTCTGCCATTTTTAGAAGCTTTAGAAGTGTGTATAAAAGTGATTTTCCTTTTTAGTATAAATTACATACATCATTTCAACATACATTAATATTTAAAAGATTGTGGCAAGTTGTTTTTAAGAAATGAATACTTTTATTCAGCGAGGCCACATTAAATTGACCAAAAGTGACTGCATTTCAAGAATTTTACATTTTTCATTTTAAATATGATAAAAAATTAAATCCTGTTCTTATTAAGAGACACTTAAGACTGGAGTAATGGCTGCTGAAGTTTTTTTCATGTTACTGTTTTTACTGTATTTTTTGATCAAATAACGCAGCCTTAGGGAGCATTAGAGACTTCTCTCACAAACTTTAAGAATCTTACTGACCTCAAACATTGAACTTTTGTAGTGCAAGTTGTTCCCTTTTAAAGTCGCCTTTAAAGCCTAGATACATCAGTTTTGTTGGCTCATGTTAAACATAGGTCGTTCAAAATGCCTCTAGTCGATCCTAATTTACTGCACTCTGGACTCAAGCAAAGCCATACGCAGGAAGTCTGATAAATCCTTAAATGCTATTTGGTGGCCTTTTGAGACTGCCATTATTTGACTAAGTGTTTACTATGTTGTGTTTATGTGAGTTACTGTGTGAAGAAGCACCTTCACCCTGACTGGGATCATTTAATGTAGTTCTCGGGGTTATTCGTGGGGGTGGGGGGGGATGAAAAAACCTGGTTTGCAATGTGTTTTTGGTGGGGGTGAAGGTTTGTTCAGCATGCCTGTGTTGTGAGATTTTGGAGGGACTGTTGTGTGAAGTTTTAAGCAGACTCTGAAAAGCGTTAAAAAGAGCTTAGTATGTTATACATTTTCTTCCAATTCTTGGGAAAAGATGGAAAAGGTCTCTCAAATATCCTTGAAGTGCTTGTTGTGGGTGTTTTGGGGACATTTTCAGCATTAGGCCAATCCTTTAACAACATCTAACTGGATCTTCAACAGAGGAGCACGAGAAGTTTGTAGGCCTCATAGACCTTATTTTAAGATAGATGTCCCTCAGTAAGTCTGTCCGCAGCTGTTTTAACCTCAGTTTTGAAGCAGCTGCAGCTTCCCTACAGAAGTGCTTTCTGATCAGGTGAAGGTCAAGCGGCGTCTCCCAGAACAGCTCTGTGGCTCAGATGTCTAGAGTCTGTTGATCCAACCGACCACTGTGCCGTTCTAAATACCTCGTCTTGTCATTTTAATTTGTCTTTTTAGACTGAATATTTACACCTAGCATTTTTGCAATTCAGCCAAAAAGAGCTATTCATGTGAGACACCTGAAACATTTGTCTTTTGGGTTGGAAAGAAAAGATGAGCTGTTGAATTCTTACTGAACGTTTCCTCCTCTTACGCTCTGTCTCTCTCTTGCAGTCCCCTGGTGCAGGTGATGACATGCGCTTCATGGATGATGCCTCCAGTAACCCTGGTAAGATCCTCAGAGTGAATTCAGTCTACTGGGTATCTTTATGCGTTCACTAGTACTTGGCTTACAGTTATTGTCCCCTTGACACAGGTGACTTCCTTGGATAAATGCTCTTCTAATATTGGTAGGAGATCTGTTTGTGTGAGTGTGTGTGTGTGTGCGCATATGCATTGGTTTTTGATAAGAAGCCTGCTGTACTGCACTTGTTTATGGGCTAAACTTATCCACCTTTTTTCTAATAAGCCCCATGACGCTTTACTCGAATTATGGGAGTAACTTCCATTAAACTGTAAACAATCAGTGAAAGGTTCGGTCTATGAACGCAATAATAAGCTTTTTCAAAAACTGGGTACCATGAGATTACATTTTTTCTACTCACCCTTCAACCATCGAACATTAAAAGGAATTTTAAAAGTTGTAACAAATTACTACAACAGACAAGGAATAACCCCAAAAGCTCGATTTTCCGCAGCAATATTACGAACTTGTTAAATATCACTGTAGGAACATTGCGTGATATTTCGAAATGATTTCTATCATTTTGACAGATAATAAATCTTGTATTTACCTGCTTTAGAAACGTTACAGTAAACACTGCTAATAGGGATAAAAAGTGAAAAGCAGAGACAATCACATTTTAAACAAAGCATCCGTGTGAAAACAAACCTGGAAAGAGACCTGAGCATTTGGAGAAAAACAAGAGATTCTTAGTGCATTCCAGTGAATTATTCATGGGATATATGGTAAATTAAATCGGGACAGCAGGCCACAAATGACCAGTATGTTGTCTTTTTTCATGCTGTTACAGCAGAATACAAAGAAAAAAATGTAATCAGGAGGAAAAGAATGCAGCGACTGAAAATAGCTCTTTCCGTAGATATTCTTGTTATACCATGTCACATAAAAATTCCAGGTGTTGCGTTATTCTCCTGAAGTCTGAAAATAGCACACAAAGGAAATTTTACAGCTCATTCAGTCAAACTGACAAATAAGGATTATTTATAGGGCAACTTTATGATTTGAAATTACCGTTTGTTTCAGTATTTTTGAGTGGAACTTCCCCAAACTGGAAGTGCCTTTCATAATCTAAAACGCGGGAGGCTTGTTAGGAAAAAGGTGGATAATCTGCAATTTCTTCAAAATTACAGAGGTTCAGATGAGCTTTCAAGGTTACTTGATTAAGAGTTCTACCAATTTTTCAAAATAGGTGTGTCTGACGACATGAACTGCATGTGAATTTTAGCAATCTGAATGTAATGCCACATGCTGTAGTTTGCCAAAACAGTAACATAAGTCTTATAATAGATGAAGATTTAAACAGCTACCTTCTGTTTGACGTAGTGTGTAACAGCAGTGGTCAACACAGTCACATAACTTCTTAGCCGATATTTTTATTATTATTTTTTATGGCTGAAAACCGATCAGTGTTCCATATTCTATCGTTTAAAATGCTACAAGTACAATGTTGAGAATGTGCTTAAGATTACATTTAACAGTTATTGAGTTATTGCTGTTCTTAAATGAGCGGTTTAATGTAAAACCAGAAAAAGAGCATGCACTATAAAATATCCAATATCAACCAACATGTCAGGAATAATGTACATCCAGCTTGGTTGTTTTTGCTAAATAATTTTTGCCATAACTGGCTAGATGTACATTATCCCACTTATTACACAGCTGCTTGCCACATTAGTTAATAATTGGATGCAAAATATAGATTTGAGTTTAAATATTTAATTTGCTCACTTGTAAAGCTTCCACAAAGAAAAAGAGTTCCTTGCATGAGCTTAGATGAACCAGCAAGTAAAAAAATAAATAAGCATTTAAGGTATAACAGTTAATATTACTTGATTGGTGAAAAGCTGTGTAACAAGTGGTGACTTGGACATAAATATTGATTTGAGATGAAAAAATCGTACCTGTTTATTATCTTAGAATCCATTATAGTACAAAACAATCATTCTGGCAACAATACGAACTCTTCAACAATATTACAGTATTTTAATACTCCAATTTCATTTTCAATAGTCGATAAGTAAGATTCAAGATGTTACCAGTTGAGTTTTAATGAAAGAGAGAGAGCAATATAAGCTCTCTGTTATAGTTTTGCTATTGACGACGGCCATTATTTGGAAATATCATCATTTGGAATGTCACATCTTACAAGTCAGAATCAAGTAGTCCAGAGAGCTGTGTAAAAAAAAAACTTTAATATCGACCAATAACCGTTATAGTTCTGATATATTGTGCATCCCTGTTGTGCATAACACAACCCTGTAATATTCTGAAGTCTCTCTGCTGCGGTAAAATACTCCTAATGTTAAGTTTTATTACATTTTGAAAAATTGGTGAACCTGTTGTTTGTACATCTAACAGATCTTTCACTGCAAGTTTCATTAAAATGGGTGTCAATTTCATAATCAAGAGGACATTGCTGTAGAGTACACTTATATATTTTTATCTGTGTGCTTCTAACCTCAATTACAGTGTCTTGATAAGGCACCCAAATGTCATCAGTGCTCTGCAGGGGTTTTTCTGCATGGTGTGCAGCTCCGCCTTTCAGCTTATGCATCATCGAATGGCTCTCCTGAATCACTGCTTTGCGGGAGTTTGGGGGTTTAGAACTGAAATCGGATGGTATGGGGCTTAAAGATGATGGGATGGTTTGGAAGTGTAAATAAAAGAAGGCATCAATGTTATTGTTATAAAAGCTGTCAATTAGGAGGTGGCAAATTTCTTATTTTCAGTGGTTGTGCAGCGTTAAAGACTCTTCTTCCTCTTGCACGATAAAATGTCATTAATTTTTATTTTCGGTTGTAGATCCAGAAGTTCCCGTGGCCACCACATCTGCTCTAGAGGAGATGGCTCTCTACAGTAACAAGCGCAAACTACGACAGGGCCGCCGCAGCCTGGAGGCTCCTGTGCCCACGTAACCGTACACTCACACACTAATGCATCTGAACTGTGAAGATAAAACACACATAGTGATCATCTAATACTAAAAGATGTACAGAGATATTAAACCACTCTTATTTCAGTGCCGACAACACAGGTTGGGGGAGGTGAGCTGATGGGCTTCTCGCAAATGCTAGCCTTGCCTTTTCAGTTGAAAAGGATTGCTATGAGGATGGCTGATTCGTTTACCCATTCTACTCAATTTTTCTGTCTGTCACCATTTTAGAAGCAGAATTGTTTTAAGAGATGCTGTGGGTTTTTCTGAACTCTTTGAAAACATTCTCTAGAAAATGTTCTGGGCGAAATGTGGAAAGGCAGAAAAGGGGATTTTTAAATGTATCCGTGTTCATGTTTTGGGACATTCAGTTTGCAGACAACATACTGCTACCTTCACTGCCCATGTAAGCCAGAATTTCACTTTTGTTGTTTTAATTCACTATCAGAAAGAAAAGATTTTATTCCTTTTAAATGTAATTTATTAATGTAATATACTGTTTTTAATCTATGGGAATCCAGTTCAATAGAGGAACAAATTGAGGCTTTTGGACATGTGTATAAGCTGATTACTTGTTATTTTGTGATGAATTTTGAGTTTTGGGATTGGTATAAATTTTCTTGCACGCAACATTTTAAGATTGAAAACGAGGCCTTGGCATAAAGCTTTATTTCCATTTTATATCCATATCGGTTTCAAAACAGAATTCTCTTTTAAGGTGATGCAAATGAATGTAATATTTTTGAAAGACCTTTTTGGAATGTGTATGATCATGCCATATCATAAAGACTGACCTACTATATTGAGTAGCGTCATTCTAAACCTTTTGATTAATCTCTAGTCTTCCTTGACTGGACGGGGAGAGTAAAATGAAGACTTTTTTTGTTCTTTTGGTGACCTAAATCACCTAAAATGCGTTCTCCATTTTTTTTCTACTCCTTGTTCTGGGCCATGTTGTATATCTATAAATTGAATCATTCCCTTTACTACACTGAGTGACCAGAGTGGAGAATTTCACACTGACAAACACTCAACTCTTCATAAACATTTGGTACCATTTTGGGAGTGCGAGGAGGCAATCAAATCATCTGAGAACAATTGGTCTCTATTAACATCTACAAATCTTCCTCATATCTTTTCTTTCTCTTACTCTTGCCAGGTGTGTGAAGGTAGTAGGTGTTTTCTAATCTACATTTTAATTAGTTGAACTTATAAAGCCACTAAAAAGCTCATTTTGTGAATAATGTATAAATGCTTTAAAAAAAAAAAAAAAGCAGCAAAAATCAGAGTTGAATCTGAGCCTTTCTGCCCCAAGACCAAACTAAAGTCTGGAGGGTGTAGATGATTCTACCAGGGTCTTGACTGACTGATCCCTGTGTGTATATTGGTTTATTGCTTATTGCAATTTTGCAATTTTAGTGTCAATCCTGTGTGAGGACTAAGACGATATACTTTTATTATTCCTTCAAATAAACATGTTTTATTTCACTGTTCTCAAATCAGTTGTTCACCACCCTGGCTGCCATCAACACTGTGTCCCAATGAACCTGTCAAACATATGAAATAATCTTTTTTTATTTTATTTTACTAATCTTAGCTTTTGTGTTGCTCTCATTGACTGAAATTCAGTTTTGGTTAATAACAGTTTGGGATTGCTCATCATTGATTATTTTTTAATGTAGTTTGAGAAGAAAAAAAAAAGAGAGAAGTTGGTTTTCTGTAACCAATGAGATAATGGGATTCACTACATTTTTACTTTTTCAGAGCAAAAGAGTTTGAGCTCTCTTATTGTTTTCCTGTCTTGGTGGGGAGGATTTTTTTGTGTTTGTTTGTTTGTTTGTTTGTTTGTTTTTTGCTAAATGGGAGGGTGGGACAAAAGGTCTGGGAATAGAGCTCATTCAGGACTGTAACTAGTGAATTTGTACAACCAAAGAAGTCTATTTTGTGGTTCAGGAATAATAAAGTTTACTTTTCATTTAACAACCTGATGTACTGAGGTTGTTTTTGCCTCTGATTAGCGCAAACTGATGTTTTCTTAAAGTGGAGAAATATACTGTCAAAAACACGCAGTACACATTCAACCTGAAAAGTGATCCAAACATTTTATAGACCGATTGTCTTTGTGTTTGAACAATATTGAACAGTACAGATTTGCACATTATACAGCACAAGCAGCTTTCAGATAGCAGGTGTTTTCATATGTTCTACCAATTTCAAACATGCTTCAGAAAGTGTAGAGTGAGACTGAGCGTACAGACGCCTTCATCAGATGATTGAGAGAATAGGACGGAGTTTTATCTTACTCCTGCTGCCTCTCACTGAGTCTGGACTCTGAGAAGCCTGTCTGCTTCCCCTCTGTAAAGACAAGATGCCATTATATTGTTGCATACATTTAGCATTGCATTCAGTATTATTTGAGTGCTGAGTAATGAAAGCTAGTATCAGGTGTAAGTGTGTCTTACCCTCTGTAGAGTCCTGTTGTAGGCATTATAAAATGACACAGCACTGGAACTGTCTGCCTGCAGCTTGTGACAGGGAGTATCACAGTGCTCTTCATCATCCTCCTCCATCTGTCCAGTAATACAACATCTGACACGGTCACACTTGAACGAGTCTCACACATTGTCAAGCTTTTTATTCTGCTCATTACATCATGTACCACAAATATTTAAAATCATGAGATGTTTCAGGTGCTACAGTGGAGCCAGAGATCTTCACTCTAATTAAAATTAAAATCACATCCTTGTTAAAACAGCAATGTTTTAAGAATTACTAGGAAGCATGTGCTAACAGTTTTTAGAAAATATACATAGTTTATGTAATCATATCAAAATGAGTAGTGCCATTTAATGTATATCTATTACCATTTAAATGTTTTTTATTTGTGTGTTTTTTAGATGTTTAGTCTATTATGCTCACCAAGGCTGTATTTATATAATCAAACAGTAAAACAATAATTTTTACTATTTAAAATAACTTTTCTATTTGAATATATTTTTTAATTGAATTTATTCCTGTGATTGCAAAGCGAAATTTTTAACATCGTTACTCAGTGTCACATGATCCTTCAGAAATCATTCTAATATGCTGACTTGTTGCTCAAGAAACATTTAATGTCATTATCAATTAGCCGCGTTTCCATTACCCTTCAAATTGCGCAAATTGAAATTGCGAATTGAAAATACGCACAATGGAAACACGTCAATTTCGCAAAAACTCCCGTTTATCGCAAAAAAGTTTTTACGCTCTCATGAGGTGGTTTTTCAGGCAATTCGAAAAAGGAATATTTCGCAAAACTGCAATGGAAACAGTTTTTGCGCATTTACAGTCACCTGACTTAGAAGACGCGGTGTGTTTTAGGTCCATGTATCTAGCAAATAATAATAATTTTATATTATTTTATTATAACATTTAATAGGCTATATTTAGAAGATGCTTTTATGCAAAAAAGGAACCAAGCTGAGTGTGGAGCGCGCACTGCATGACACGGAGGCGCGAGCGCGAACACGTGCATTTTCCTATCAACAGTGGAAACAACTTAAAATACTCTATCATTTCTGGTCATACAGAAAATAATAATACATTATTCTCAACTACTTTTATTTGTGTAAACTCACAATAACAAGAAAACGTTGTGCTTTTGTAAAATAAAAGAAAACAATCAGACGCACTTTCATGATCTCCGTAAACTGGAGCGCGAGAACTGAAACAAAATATAGCCTGTGTAGGCTAAAGCTTGAAATGTCCACTTTAAAACGAACAAATTCGAATCAAAGGGTAATACCTTCTTATTGTGTAATCCGTCTGCTTAGCAGCGGAGATGGAGATGTGATTTTAGCCAAAACAATAGTTTATTAATAATATTAATGGCTCTTCTCACTGCGGGAAAAATATTTTTCACTGCGGGAAAAACATCAATTCCAAGTTCTAATTTGGCCTTAGAAAACCAGTAAAATCGACATGTTTTCCATATTAATTTGTGAATATTTTAAATGTTTAATAAAGGGGCAAAAAGTCATAAACAAAAATCTGAAAATTCGTCGATATTTACTTTTTTGCGCAGCAGTTGGTGTAGCCAGTTCAAATTAAAATTTTGGTGTTCAACTTTGCATTTTAAAAAGACAACAACCGTTTATTTTTCGTTTTTCAATTACGGGTTAAAAAAGGAAAAAACGAATGGATACAAAAGTAGCCTACATGGATCGTTTGGACAGAATACGAGACAGAGTTCTTTATTAAATTAATAAAAGAAACAATAATTAGCCTATACTGGATTCTAAATCTCAAAGAAATGCCACAATCAAAACCTCGGAGCAGAAATGAGGGCAAAACACCCAGAAACTCCTTAGGCTTTATGTGTCGTTCGCAGTATAAGGGTCTTTCCCTGCCATTAATGCTTGGATAACACGCCACATTTCCTTCCATTAATAATAATAATGTCTAATGCGGTGGCTGTGATATTATATAAACCAACGTCCGTTGCCTTGATTTTTGGAATGACTTATCGCGAGAGAAAAAAGGACGTTTAGTCGCATAACATCGGTTAATGGAAACGCCGTCATTTCGCAATAGTTTTTTATCGATATTTAGATAATAGCGCAAAACATTTGCGCAAATCTGTAATGGAAACGCGGCTAATGTTGAAAACAGTTGTGATGCTTAATATTTTTGTAGAAACTGCAATACTTTTGATTAATATACAGTTTAAAAGAACAACATTTATTTGAAAACAAAATATTTTGTAACAATGTAAATCTCTTTTGATAAATTGATTGCATCGCTGAATAAAATGTATAAAAAAAAAAAATTAAGTACACTCAGTAACACTCAGGTCTCAAGTGTCATGGCCTTCATGAGCATATGTGTGGCTCTTACTGACCAGAGCTAAAGCTTTGTCCACAGGTATGTGACCCGGCCTAACTGGTCCGGCCTCTAAGACTGACAGCACTTCATCCGGCAACAGGAAAGACTCATTGTACCAGCTCTCAAACTCTGCCAAGCACAAAACAAAAGTGCATTACTGATTTTAGAGAAAGATGAACATACGTGAGGTGTGGTAAGTACAACTATGAAAACATTTGGATAGATCAGGGAAGTAAATTTAGATACATTTTTGTCACAAAATGTTGACAATCATAATTACAACAATAGCTATCTGAATTGGTGGAGGTTTTGAAATTCTAACCAAAAACAGAGAAGCCTGGAAACAAGAGGAACTACATGTTGTGTAGAGAACTATAGGACGTCACCTGTTAGCAGCCGTGTGCGGCACTGATTCACCAGGTGCTGACAGTAGCTGACTTCCGTCTTTGTGCATCTGAGGTCCTCATAGGCTTGTCTATAACGGTTCTTCAGCTCTTTTAGCTGCATCAATAGAGACAGTTCAGCCTCTTCCATCACAGGCTCCCCCTCCGCACTCACAAACTGACCTATAAAACCAATGGCTTCAGCGTCATACGATTACTACATCTCATTTAGAAAGGAGCTCATTTTTACATCATGTAATGCTCACCCTGGCTTTGTCTTCGCTCTCTGAACTGTCGTAGTTCATATGTAATATTGTCAAGATCCCGTTTAGTCACATTGATGACATCAGTGAGTGTGCGTAATTGGGACGTGCGGTCCAACAGCACAGCCTTGTTCTCCTTTAGTATGCGGTTAATCTCACTTCCCCGTTCTGCTTTGAAATCTTCAAATGCCTCCGCTTTGGGCGGAGGAGAGCTGAGAAATAAATTTTTGTATTAATGTAAGCTAACGTTCATATTTATTAGTACCTGCGGTACTTGGTACCCGTCAGCAGAGGTCCCCTCAAGCTTACAGGTGCTGCTGATGTGTGTGAGGAACTTACTCAGTTCTGTGTTGTTGTTGTTGTTGTTGTTCTGGATCTTGTCGTTGGGGCTCTTGTGTGGTCATGTCAGATTCACTCATGTTTAGAGGCTGTGCGGCTTCTACAGTTGTGTTTTCCACAGGCCACGGGCTCAATGCTCCTTCCTTTCTGTTCAAGATAAGATTTAAAGCAAAATTTACAGCCTAGTAGTCCATTTCTCTTAACTCCAAATGCTCTTGTAGTTTATGGTGAGGTTTTGGTTTTTACAAATATACATACATGCATATGGAGTCAGGGATTATTTCTTGACCATGGTGTACTGGAATGGCTTTTTAAGCGTAAATTATTTTTAGAATGACAAATTTGTCAAATACTATTGTCATGTATTATTTTGTTGTTTAATCTTTATCAAATTAAATGCCAAAATGTGCATTCCTAGAAAAATGTCTCTGGGTAGACTGACACAAAGACATCATGCTGTCTTCCATTTCACAAAGCTTTCATCATGTCTAGATGTCTATTGACAAAGAACCGAGCTGACTAAACGTGAAAGTCAGAGCAGTCTGCAGATTTTGAGCAGTTGGAGTTGATAGATTTCACAGAAAATCAAGTGTTTCTGTGTGAGTTTATTGTGTTCTGGTAGTGTGTGATCCTCAGTCATGCCTAGTTTTTCCTCTATAACCATTTACAAAGTCGGCATGCTTAGATGTCCCTGCATGTTTCCTAATAATTCTGTTCAGATTTAAAAAAAAACGTTGTGCAGTGTATTCCAGCCATAACAAGACTCTAAATCTAAACATGGATGCTTAGTTATTTGCTCACATTTGTCATATCGGGCCTCAAGCATTAGGGAAATAAGATGTCACCTGCTGATCTGTTTGTCTTTTCTTGCTTTACTTGGTTTAGGTGACACTTCTCGTTGATGTCTCTGTGAAGATTTAGCTAAACCAAGGCCATATCCACAGCTCTCCACCTTTCCAACAGCACAAACAGACCCCGGCGCCTGTAGCAGAGTTCATGAGGCATGTGACGTCCTTTTCTGACCTTTTCTGTTCTTACTGAAGTATTGTTGTCTACTGAATATCTGTATAGCACTAACCTCTGCAACAGTAAATGGTGGTGTGTTCATGTCTTTCTCTACACGAGCATTTCTCGGATAGAGTTGCTCTCGCAATTTCGTTTGCTGCTCCCTATTTAATACATATATATATATATATATATATATATATATATATATATATATATATATATATATATATATACACGTTCAAACATAATTATATTGACTTCCATTATAAATATGTTAAATTGTTGATGAAGAGGCAACTGTACTTACAACACCACTTTTTTGAACTGGGCAAACACCTCTTGGATTTGTGTAATGCTTACAACCTGAAACATTAAATCGTTTATTCAGTTCTTACAAAAATGAGATTAATTCAAGAAAAGGTAAACTTCCATATTTGAAGCACTGATGTATAAACTACGGTGTTTACCGGAATCTCAGGCAGTGATCCAGACAGGTATCTCTGCACCTGACTCCTCACTTCCTCCACCTGGGTTTCCGACAGGATCTCATTAGAAACCTGATTAGTCTACGAGTAAGGAGGACATTAAAATAACCATGTGGGAAACCAGAATGCGGCGTTCATTTGTTGATGTGGTAATTGTGTTGTGTGTAAAAGGCACAGATTCTGAATGTGCACGTGTTTGTACTCACCAGTTTGTTGCACATAGACAGCTCCTCCTTAAGAAACTGGATTTCTTTCTCTAGTCTTTGCACCTGAAGCTTGATAAACATTCACATATGAAAGGATTTTCTGCACTAAACTGTTTCACATTAATTGAATGTGCAGATGAATCTTTTTTAGATGTATTATTATTAGAGGATTTAGAGTATTAGCTTTGTAATATACATGAACAAAGTCTTACCACTGGGTCGACATGTTCATTGATTACTGGCTTTGTCTTCACACATTTCATTCTGGTGGCAAAGCGAAGAGTTGAAAGCTGCCAAAAGAACCAAAAAAACAAAGAAGCTGTGTGGGTTTTCTAGACTTAATAGACATGTCTCACTGGATTTATAATAAAAACATCTCACCGTCTCTTCAATTTGTGCCCCTTCACCATATACGTTTGCCACAAGCACTGTGTTACAGTTTCCTCCTGTGTAGGTACAGTTGAGCCAGAGATAAATCATTAACTTACATGTATGTCCCTTTGAAGATTACATTACTTTTTTTCATAAATTAAGATTTTCCCAATGTTCAAAATGAATGTTTACATGCTGATGTTCTGTGGCTGAATACTTAAAGCTAGCTCAAATTATAATAACTAATGTTGGTTTGTTGGTAAACTTCTATGGGAATAATTGTTTAGCACACTAACCAAGTGAGTCTTTGAGAGCATGGGTAAGTTTGCACTGTCTAAAGGGAACATGTTCCCTACGACTGTCAGCTAGAGCCAAAATGACCTGCTCCAGGAAAGAAAGGGACTTGTTGATATACATTGCCTCCATTTGGACTTGACCCTCTGACTGGAGTAAAAGACAAAAAGTAGAGTGAAAAAATTGGAAACTGTATGCTTTTGAGGAGCTTGCCATCACGATTAACACATTAGTGCAAACAATGCTGAACTTTTCAACAGTGCACTGCTAACTGCACACTAAACTAATGATGAGAGGAGAAATGAACTGACCCCAGTTTTGCTAAGTCTCTCAGATCCCGCCAGGTCCACCAGGTTCAGTTTAGAGGTGATGTATTTTGCTTCTGACAGTGTGCGACAGCGAGACTATGCCACACACAAACACATATGCAAAAAATACCACCAATATTCTTTTAATCTTATCATGTTCACTATATTTCAGGCACTTACCTCAATGTGGACGGTAAATATGCAGTGAGACCTGGAGGAATGTTTATTAAGGGCATGTTCTCCAATAATTCTGTTCATCTCCCCCTGTCAGTGCAGTGAGATCAGTGTTATTTATCACAGGTGTGCCTATTTCATCTAAATCTGTAATGAAAATATGAAAATCCAATTCTGAATGTGCTGTAGCAGTTGCTCTTGCCCATGTGGGCAAACATTAATGTTTTTGTCATTCTTTAATAAGTAATAGGTCTTTAATGGAGATTATCTGGTGGCGGTTATATCGTATTGTTTGTCATTAGCCAATTTGTCAACAGAAATGATGAAAGATGAAAACAAACCTTTGCCCTTAACAGGGCAAACACAACCTGATAAGAATTTGGTTTACTGGAAATAGACCTTTTGCTGAAATAATTATGCATTCATGTTTTGTTTTTTTTAATAAGCTGATCAATGACCTCGTGACTTTACTTCTTACCTCAAAAAGCAGGTTAAGAGCCTCCTCTTCATTGTGAACCAGATGTAAAGACAATCCTTTGACTGAGACTCCACCTCCTGGTTCTTCGACCACAGTTAAGACTCCACTATGTGAACCTTTTCCATGCTTTAAGCTGGAGAGCAAGTCTACTATTGTCTCATTATAGATTTCCAGAAAAGAAAGGTGAACAGAGAACGTATGATCTACACGATCCGCCACCTCCTGGAAAACCTGAGGAATTAAGAGATGGTTTATTAGCCATAAGAGCTGAAACATTGACTATGTGCTGCTTTTTCATGGGTCTCGATCACCTCCTGTAGGGCTCGAGGAATGATGCCTCTCTGTTTGTAAGTCTCTGCAGCACCTGTCATAGTGTATGTTTTCCCCGCTCCAGTTTGCCCAAAGCACATTATTGTACCTAAACACACAAATGGCTTTCCTAAACATTTTATTTCAAAGTATAAACTGCCTCTGTAAATGTTTGTGATTTCAGATATGATACATATGCATTTGAATGACCAACCATTGTAGCCCCCAAAGGTTCCCAGCACTACACTCCGGGCTACACCATCATAGATGTCCTCTTGTGACACATTGTGCAGCACTCCATTCAGCTGAAATAACCATGAGCTCTGATGATTGTTCCTCTTTCCTTTCTTGGACTGTACTCTCAAAGTCTCAGAGGTAAAGAGAGGGACAGGGGTAAGCATTCTTAAACATTAGCATCATTCAGTCTGTTTTATGTGGGCACGTTTGGCTCAGTTGTTAAAGGTGCATTGTGTTATTCACCTGTGATCCCCAAAATTAATTTATTCATTTCTGGTATTACATTTCTGGAGGAAAGTTGTTATAATAATGTTTTAAAAGCTTATTTGAACGGTATTTTATGTACATTTAACGACCTTCATGTTTGGCTAAATTTGAAGTATCTGACTTTGACAAAACTATAAAATAAGCCTTTTTTCTTTTCTTTTTTTTAATTTTAGTTCAATAAAAAAAAAAAAAAAGAATCCTCTTATTATTCTTAAACTACTTAAAATGTATGCATTACAAAAAGGTTAGGCCTATGCCACTTGTGTAGTAATATTCTTCTGTCGTCTTAGGTTTTTTTTTAATCATTTTTAATAGTAGTTATGTTTTTGCAGCTATTTAGATTTGTTGGAATTGTATTAGCCTATGTTTTGTGTTTATTTTGGCATGTTTTGTATTTCGTTAAAGCAATAAAAAAACAGAAGGCTGTAAGAAGCAATACAAGACCAACTTCACAGATTAGTTCATTTAACAATTAAGAACATTTAGACAAAAGATAAATGTTGGCACATTGCATACCTGCTGGTCAGGTAGGCATTCAATAAGCTCGTGCGCAAAATTGGCTGTGGGTCGGATGCGAATATACACCTTTACTGGAGAGCCCTGCGAACTCATGATTCCTGCAATGTAGAGTATCTCTCACATACAGCACGACAAATAAGTCTGAATAGGCCATCATATGACATAAGAGCGCGTTTTGAATATCAAATATTGAATCAAGAGTAAACTGTGTGCTCTCGAAACTCACCTGTGTAACGTTATCCCGTGCGATAGCACAACACATAATAGCCTAGATAGCTAGCTGTTGTTGGAAACAGTAAGTGTTGATGTCGTTGTCATGACAATGCATCGAGCTTCGCACTACTATGCGCTGCGCAGCACTTCTGGTGGTTATCTTTATTAAACCTGTATTTGAGTCCTCGTGGTTACAATCATACACAGTTCGGTTATTTGCGGGAGTAACAACACGCGCATTCTAACCGCATTCGCACCCCTATATTTTAGTAGTACCCTATATCATGATATAGGGTACTACTAAAATATAGGGGTTTAGTAACCGCATTCTCGGAAAACCCGCACTATGTGAACTGAACCATTGTTAGACACAAACTCATTAAATCCAAGTACGTTATTTCTTTTTTCATAATAAACACCAAGGCCTGCCTCTAGTTTGACGACCTCTACCGCACCTTTTTGTAAACGATCAGCGACTTAATGCAATAACCAGGGATGGGCAGTATTTCAGTTTTTAAAATACGTATTTGAAATACAAAATAGGCCTACTATTTTGTATTTTAAAGCCTTTGGAAAAAATCAAATGTAATTTGTATTTAAATACATTTAAGATGAGTATTTTTGTATTTTCAAAATACATAAAATACTTTTTGCCAGTCAACCTCTTTATCAGGGTACTGATTTTGTGTATCAACTAGTTCAGACATTCACTAACTCAACATTGGATCAGCGATTTTTTCTTTTCTTTTTTAATAAGGTGAGAATGTCATGATCAATTCTACTTGTTGATTAAAGCTAAAAATAGTGCATTATTCACTTCAGTTAACAAAGAATGAAAGAAAGAATAGTTGATTTTTATCTAGTTGATTTTTATCTAGTTTAAATTTTTATCTTTTTATCTATTTTTGTTTAAAGCATTACTGCATGTTAGGGCTGGGTGATATGACACTACATATCATAGCGATGATATAAAGTTTGAACTGATGGAACTTTTTCTAAATCGTTTACATAGATGGGCCTATTTGTGGGGTAAGCAAATTTATCCGTGCAGCTTTTAGAGGGCAGGAATTATTGTAACGTTGGAGTGGAAAAACAAGCACTGATGAATGATACTCCACAAACATCTTCAGCTTTTAGTTTTATTGTAGCCTACATAAAAAATAATAATCAAAAAGGGGTAAATAGTGTCTCTAATTTTAATAAACTTATAGAAACAAACAGAACATAAAATAAACATAAAATTACTTAAAAAGCATTGGACTACCTGCAAAAAAAAACAAAAAAAAAAAACAGTTTGAAATTCAGTTTATGCTGTGGAATCAAAACTGATATTGAGAATTGTGAAACCATGATATTGTTACTGTGAAGTAAAATTGAGATTTTGGTCATATCGCCCATCCATATTCTTTGCTAGATAGCAGAAAAGGTTCCCACAGTTTTACATACAGTATGAATTTTTTAATAGTGTTCACCACAAGTAATAGACTACATTGTAACCTGAAATAAGTATAGAAATGGCTGCTATTTTGCATAAGTTTATTTGTAATTTCCAGAAAGAAAGAAAGAAAGAAAGAAAGAAAGAAAGAAAGGGCAGAGATGTGGTTAAGGAATGAAAAGACAGTGTAGTTTCTTCATTCACTGTGACCTATACCTGCACTGGATGGACGATTTCACATGTATTTTTTGTGTATTTTCAAAATACAAAATACTGTATTTGTATTTTAAATACATTTCCATGTATTTATGCCCATCTCTGGCAATAACAATCATCTGCAAAGCTCCTCACTCAACCATTGAGCATCAAAAGGAAACTAACCAAGTTTAAAAGTTACTTTCAGTAAGAATATTACGGACGTGTTAAACATTGTATAGCCTATAGGCGAAGTCGATATTAGGCCCATAGCATAGCCCTGCGACATTAACTAGAACATTCATCCATATTTCAAAGCTGCAAACGCATTTCGGTGCTGTTTTGAAAGTAAATTCTTGTATTTACATTTTGAGAGTCAAATAAATGTCACTGAACCAAAACAGGCAGTAAGTGAGTTTTAGACGCAATCCTGCAACCCCTCCCCCTTTCCCTGATTGATGTGCCTTCAAGCAGTTTGATTGGGAAGCTGTGCAGTTTAATGACCGTCAGATTGTTCCTCCCTGGTTAAAGTACCCCAAGGTCTGACAAATAAAACAAACCCTTCTAAACTTCTCTAAAGCTGACATTTCAGCTACAAAACCTCCAACTCACTGAGAATGAAAACCGCAGTGTACATCTGTGTTCTGTGTGCCTGTTTGGTAACACTCGAAGCACATAAGGTATGTAAAAATATTAATACCATTAATCAGACACTTCTGAAAACATCGTTTTTGTATTTATTCAAAAAGTTACTGTAGTGTATGTGTTTCTTTTCTGAGATTTATGTATATTTAAAATGATTTGATGATGAAAATAAATAGTCACTGACCAGTAAGATATTATTTAGCCTGTTCAATTAGCCTATATCTTGACTAACTTTTAGTGAGGTTATGGGGTCAAATGCCATCAGCATGTATATCTATTATATACATATTCTTTTTTCCTCTAATCACTGTTGTTAGTAGGCTACTAACTATTACTACTACTAATAATCCTATCATTTTACACAGAATCCAGACAGGAATGGGGATAACGAGTTCACATTTTTATCATACAATAAAACGGTTGGTTGATGCCTTCAAGAGTCTTAATTTAAAGCAAGCAATAGCGCTTTTGTGTCTAAGAACAAGTATTCCTACATGCAGTGTGAAATGACAAAAGAATGAACATTCCCAAAAATATGAATTACTTTTGTATTATTTATGATGGAGACATCGTAACTTTTAACATTCTACATGCTAGCACAGCTGCTGCTTAAAAGAATAAACCACATTTCTTGCCTCATTCATATCCACAGCAAGGTTCTGAAGGACAAGGTCCTTCAAGCAATGTCCCTGTTAATGGAAGTAAATATGAGCAGGTAAGTGTCATTTTTGCTTTAAAAAGTGTCAAGTTTTAAAGGCTTTCTGAACAAATTTCAATACTTTTTCATACTTTTAATATACAGTATGTGTTGATTTCCATCCATAACAGATGACCAACCATACATTTTTAAATATAACCAACATAAGTTCTTTGGAGAGGAAACTTGGAGAGGTACCCTTCAGTGCCTTCATTTCTCATGAATGAAAAGATTACTAATATATCTATCCTTTACACAAGACAGTTTTGTACTTTCTAAATTGAAGCCTTGGGATATAAAGTTCTCCTTAAATCCAATTATTTTCCTTAGCGACATATCTTTCTAATCAAATTAGGTAGACTTTCGACTGTCATCATCTACTCAAAACTCATGTCATTCCCAACCCAATATTGTTTACATGGAACATAAAAGGAGATAGTTTGAAGGCTACATATTAGCTCACTCACAGTCACATTCCACATACTGTAAAAAAACAAAACAAAAACAGCATATGAGTTTGGAACGACATGAGGATGAGTAAATGGTAACAAAAGGCTAACTATTACTATGATTACACATGCTTGTAGTTTGTTGTGAGAACTAACAGTGGGGGCAAGGGCTTTTTTTTTTTTTTGAACAAGCATTTTTTTTAATATATAAAACAAAGAGGACTCTCAGTCTGTCAGCCTCTAGATGGAGTCACAAGGGAGTCACCGTAGGTTTCCGTTCTGTTAATGCAGTTCTGCCAGTTCATGTTAAATGCAGTAATTGTGGAATTACTCTGGAATGAGTCATATGTGTATAGACTTGTTTATAAAGAGCCCTAGTGAAGTGTTTCACTTTTTTTTCATCAGAATGAATGGCCACAAAACGAAACACAAGACATAGCTCAAGAGTAGCTCAAGAAACTTAAATGGTATGCCACGTTTCATACTTACTAATGTATTATGTAATAGCTACATTAAAATGCATTGATTTTTGAATGTTGTTTGTGAAAAGTTGTTTTAAAATTGTTAAAAGAAACTCTTTTTCTCCTCAGATAGCAGACAAGTGATGTAAACTGGAAAACAACCTGTTTAACAATCAACCGCTATGAGATGACACTAATGTTTGCTGAACTAATTACCTTTTGAATATCACAAATGGAACAATACATGGAAAAATTTGACTGCAATTTATGACCTCACAGGTGTAAGCGCTGAATTGATTTTTACAAATAAAAGACAGAATAAATGTAAACAACCTTGCTAGAAAAAAAGAGTAGAAAAAAAAACGTACTTGTGTAAATGGACAAGAAAAAAAGAAATTTAACTCATAACCGTAAAGACAATACAATGCTGATCTACATGCAAACCAAATGATTGAATGTATAGGATATGTATGCTTATGTATGCTTATTAAACATGTAATTGTCATTATTTGGTGCTAAAGTAAAAAAATATATTTTAATTAAACTGTCCACTGGGTAAATTATTCCATGATTAAAACTGAACATGACATTACAACTCTAATTTTAATATCAAACTTTGATAATCTACTGATTGTTTGCTCTTAATAATCTGAAAAATACAGCCAACAAGACTACCAATCTACCTATGTTAAATGCCAAGAGAATCTGATTTATAATCTCTCAGTTAGAGATTTAAACCCTAAAGCCAGAAATATCAAAACAAATAGTCTGTTTATAAATACATTTTACAGCATATTCAATATAGACCTATTGCTTCTCATATTCCTGCGTCTGTATCTTTTGTCAAATTAATTCCTATATTGTCCAAAACTATATTCCATATATGACAGTCGAAAAAGGATTTGCACCTGTATGGTCTGTACAGTCATGGATAAGATGGGATAACCAGACCAATCCAGCAGATATATTTCAGGGATTAATTTAACATGGCCCTAATCTAATTTGACCTGAGACAGAGGAGACTAACAATTGCCTGACTAGTCAATGCATACATTTTTATTGAAATATATTATTTATATTCATTTAAATTTATTTGGATAAAAGTTTTAGATTTTAAATATTGTAGTTATTTTTAAATAAGCGATGTGTTGGTTAACCGCTGCAGCAAACACTGGACCACAACCTGCCCCTCAGGGCCTGGCCTGTCATTCAGGCACACACACACACGCAGAGAAAAAGAAAGGAGAGAGAAGAAAGAGAGAGTGATGGGAGAAAAAGAGGGGGCTCCAGGAGGAGGTAGTGACGTATTCCCAGGCCACAGAATCTCCGCACCTCTCAGCAGCAAATAATGAGCTTAACCACACGGCCTCGGTGCAAAGGGGTCAGTCATTCGGATTATCACACTCGATTTTGACATCACAATCCTCCACGCCTCTCGGTTTTTTCTATTCTTTTTTGGAAACCTGAAATTTTTATTTTACTTTCTTAGATTTGTATCCTTGTTGGATGACAACTGATATATTAAGCTTTGGTCACAGGGTCAGACAGGACAGTCAGCTCAAATATGGACTGTAGTTTACTCCAGCTCAGACGAAGGGTGTATACGCATTGTTGAGTTTGAAGGCAGACGCTAACTTTTAGAACAGGGATTCACCCTTGTTTTACCTTAGAAAACATAACCCAATGCCACTGTCCAACAACAAGGTCGCTGATGATGGAACTTCAGCACAGCCACTGCAAGAAGGAAAAGCAATGGTGGACTCCCTCGTCAAGGTGAGTTGATATTAAACGAACCAATAACTGATTAGAATCACTCGTCTAAACAAACCTCCATACTTGTCACAGAGTTTTGTGGTGATAAGAGTTTTTAACAATCAGGTCATCAATCATTATTTTTTCCTAACAGGAAAGAAAGATGAATAAATCCGATGAATATCTTTTCCTGCATATATATATATATTTATTTTATGTAGGCTATATGGGTTTTTTTTTTTTTACATATTTCCCTTAATAAGTGTTCTACAATATTAGAAGAAAGAATGAGGGGAGCACATCAATTAGATAAATATGCCGACAATCAGTTGTGGTTTATTTTCCATCATTTGTTTGTTGACATGATGACAAACTTCTTGCGGTTCGGATTGAAGATGTCGAAGCCTGTGCTTGTCCTCATTTCTCCTTATTTTCAGGCTGTATTCCTTGAGCCTTAGGGTGAAAAAGCACTATCTGTGAGTAGGGATGATCCACGCTCCACTGCTTGATTATCTTCAGTTTGAGCCAGTGGAGGCATGTGTCAGTACTCTGACCATTATGCCTAATGAAGACCTGACGCTCAAAACGTTGCGCTTTCAATAAATAGTCTTTGGAGCTGTTATTTCCAGTGTGCGCACTTCACATTTCTTTTTTCCAATACTAGCCCAGCAGAACTACCTGTTTTCTTTACTCTATTCTGCTGTCAGCAATAGTAGCAGCTTCTGTTCATCTACTTGCTTTAAGAATCAATACATAAAGTAAATCTAATGCTCCCTTCTTATGTGCAGATATTACTGTACATCTTAAATATGATCAGCTTTTTAACTGATCAAATCATTGTACATATTTTCAAGTCCAAATGGCTATAGACAGCAACTAACGCAAGATTCCAAAAGTTTCCAAAGCTTATCCTGAAATAGCCGTCTTATGACAAGCAGATTATCAGTAATATTTGTCACTCATACTAATGCTTAATCTATTTATAATGATGTTTGATAACCTGCACATTTACATAACCTTATAAAATCTTCACAGCATCACCGGAATAAATTATATTAAATATATTTAAAGATGTTAAAGTATTTTACATGAAAAAATGTACAGCCCTTAGTCAAAAACTTTTCCTTAGTCAAAAAAAAAGAAAAACATGGTTCCCCTGTTCACTGCTCATTGTATTTTTTGATGGTTTTATTTACTTTTTAAAAAAAAATTAATTTCTTATTTTAAAGTTAATTATTTTTTATACATTATTGAAATAAATAATGTGATTACAATCTATTGGGGGTCGAGTAAGCAACCTGCCATGTGCTCTAAAGAACTGTGAGATGTAGGTATTTATTTTGTCTGAACCTGGTCAGTGAGGTATTGTATTATAATTATATTATTGATGTATTATATCATTAATAATAACTAATTCAGAGCAGTTTGGCTGATGTTACATTATTGATCTGTAAATCTGTATGAAATCCATTGTGCCATCAAACCTTTTCCTTTTTAAAAAACAGTTCTATATTTTATATCTTCATTGCATCATTAATACAAGATCCATGTGCCAAAGGTAGATGTATTAAACTAAAGTTAAATTTCAAAACATCATAGTTGATCTGATCTGACTCAGGTGGTGGCATGTTATCGACACTTAGCCTCCTGTGTCGGTGGATGCATGGACAACTCCAGCCTACGACGTGATCTTCGGCAAACACGAGAGCGAGCCCAGACACTAGCGCTGTCCTGCCGAAACCACCTGACAGCTCGACTGAGGGATAAAACATTACCAGAGACTGAAAGGAAGGAAACAGAGCTGTTGTGGGTAGCGTTCTCCTCATGTCTGGAGCTCCTACATGCAGACATGTGCAAGGTTTTCACCATGGCCAAGCACTTTTCCCTGGCCAATAACAGTACCATGGTGCAAACAGGCATACAGGGTAGGCATGCACAACTGTAAGAAGTTTCATAACAGATTGCTAATTATTTAAGACTAGAAGAAAAGCAACTTCTGTACATTCCTCAAACATATGAAGTGTAACCGCCACAGCCCGTTATTGGTCTGATAAACATGTAATTGCTTAAACAGGAGGGACAACAGAGGTGGCGGCACGGGCCTTGAGCCTGCCCGACCTGCAGGAGGCAGGTGACGGTACCCAGACGTCCAGCGTGGAGGGTCAGGAGCAGAGTCAGCTGGAGCAAGAGATCGCACAGGTGGACCACACACTGGAAGACATGGAGCTGAAAGTCAATGTTCTGCGCTGGACTGTGGAGGCACTGGGTCCTCAGTACGCTGACCCTGTTAGCACTGACAGCGCCTCACTAGCACTGCTGTCCATCGACGAAGAGGCAGCTCAAAGCTTCTGCAGTCGTAGCCAGATGTTCGCAGCGATGATGCTGAGCGGCGTGGCGATCTTTGCCGTGGTGCTATCAGTGTGTGTGGTGTTCCTGGTCTGAAGTCGTATCTCTTGTTTTGTGTAGGCTTTTTCTTTTTCTGAGGTCTCTTCAGTTGTGATCGGCCAAACATCAACAGTCTGCACAGCACAATGTTAAAAATGAAACTGTCTGTGTATACTTACCATCAACAATTTAACAGTTTCTTACTGTTGATCTCAACAGAGCCTATGAGTTCTGTTTTACAAATCAAAAAACTTTGCCATTAATTTTGGGTGTATGATCATTTATAGCAAAAGAAAGCATGATGAATTAATTTGGGTTTCAATGCAGAATATTTGGGAATTTGGGAAAGCAGTAAGACAGTAAAATCGGATTTCATATGTACTTTCAGGACTTCTGTTTTGAGGTTTTGGTGTGTGTAAACACAAGTCCTGTTTACATAGCTCAAGTCCTGGGCTGGTTCATCATGCCATACCTTCAGAACCTTATTCTGTTTTTCAACACTGACACAACACCTAATCCTGAAACTAGTACTTGGCAAGTTTGTACTGTAGCCTACTCTTGAAACATCACTAAAATAATCTGGCTTTAATACGTTATGCACATCTCTTTATGTTTGTGTGGAATTTAATTATTGATTTAGTTCGAATCAAATGTTTAGAAACCTGTTACACCAGCCAGAAACAATAGAATTGTTTGTTTTAGCATATGACTGGCATTAATGCTCAGTCATTAGTTATAAACAAGTAGGGGTTAATCAATATAAAGTAAAGGTAATTTAGAAGTTTACAGAAAATGACTGAAATATTGTAATTACCTCAAACTGAAAGTCACTTTTTCAAAGACATTTTAAGACACTGTTTAAAATCCTTCTGTTTTCCATCATGCATTGTAATGTCCTCACTTTCAAGTATCTCACGACTATTAATTTTGTAAAAAATATGAATAAATTAGATTTTTAAAATTGAATGTTAGTTCCAGTATATGTGTTGTCAGATCTATCAGACTCAGTCTGATATTCAGAGTCCGTCTCAACAGTTTCTCTCTCGCATTTTCCATGTTTATATTGCTTGTAAAATCACAATAATTAAACTGTAGAGGTGTCCCACCCACATTTTGGTAAAAGTGCTCCAATAAATGCAAGTGGAGGCTAAATAGGCTAATGAATAGAGAATAAAACAGGTCATACAATATATATTTACCCCCTGAGTAAACATTTTCTGGTTGCTAAGCAGTAAGCATCTCTCCTAAACCTTACGACGTGCTTACGTACAGATCTATACAGAACGTGCTCTCGCTTTTAGAACCAGCATGTGTACGTGAAACGTCATTGTTTACGCGCAGTTACAGGAAGCTTGGCAGAGGTTGATGGATCTGTCAAACAGAAAGGAGAAAAGTTTGAAAACCTTTATATTTCTCATCGCAGTGCGGGAAAAAACAGTGTCTTACTGGCCCGGTTATGTAATTATTCTGAATTATTTCAGGAATTAAAAAAGTTTTGTTCAAAGTATTGCTTTTAGAAGACGATCAGGCTACAGAGGAGAAAAGCAAGATCATGCGGTCAAACCAGGTCCCGCACCGCCGCGATCCCACAACATTTTAAAGTTTTCCACGGATTTAATACAAAAAAGTAGGCTACAAAGTGCTTATTTCCAGGCTTCTGCAGAATGTGGTCTCCACACAGCAGACATCTGATCTCTGCGATCAGAAGTGGCTTTAGCAGGTCTGGCACGGAGTCTGTTCTGCTGTGGAGAGGTTCATGCATGTTGGTCAGAGGTGCGTATGTTCTCTCGATGTTTGTACTGTAAATGATACACTCCACACGTCTAAGTTTGTGAGAGCGTTTACTACTGTTGATAATGACCAGTTTTCTATGATTTGCATATTCTACACGCTAATCGTCCCCATTGTCTTTGTTTCAGAGTTGAGCACCTCTGTTAAAACTCTACAGTATGACCTGAAAAAATCAGACATATCTAAGTCTGGCAATAGGAAGCTATTCTTTGACACTCATGCAATGGTCCGACTGCTTGAGGAAAGCGGTAAGATTGCTTTTCCGTGTTTCTAAAACGTTCTGGCAAAGTCTAGGTCAGTGTCAGTGATTCATCAAAATGATCTGTGTCCTTCCAGGCTTCATGACCCAGCAGGCGGAGGTCATTGTCAATATGATGGTGAAAACCACAAATTCAAACATGGACGTTACGTACGGTGACATGGCCACCAAGACACAGCAGGTGAGATTTTGATTGACTTTTCATGCTGTTGTGATCACTTATTGATTTAGCTCATGTATTCAACTTTTGATAAGGTGTAAGTGACTGTTAAGTGATTGATTCATGGCAAAAGTTGGCAAACAATTACCAACGTTGATCATGACATGATGTTTTTAATGTACAACATGAGCGTTTGCTGCCTGTTGTTGTCTATACAACTTCCCTCATAGCAGAGCCCAGGTCGAACAGGTCAGTTATTCTTCTTGACTATTTTTGTTTTACAGGAAATCATGTTACAGAAAGTCATGTCTCATATCACCGCTGTGAAAAAGGACATGATCATTCTTGAGAAGAGTGAATTCTCAGCATTATTGGCAGACAATGAGGTGAGACCTCTGATCATTTGTGCTGTGTTATCTATTATCATCATCACCCACTCGATTTGTATACTTGCATTATTTGTAAGTTTGGGGTCAGTGACATTTTTTTAAATGTTTTTTGAAAGAAGTCTCTTATGCTCACCAAGTCTGCATTTATTTGATAAAAAATACAGTAAAAAGAGTAATGTGAAATATTACTACAATCAGTGTTTGTATTTGAATTTTTTTCAAATGTAATTTATTCCTGTGATGGTAAAGCTGAATTTTCAGCATCATTACTCCAGTCTTCAGCGTCACATGATCCTTCAGAAATCATTCTAATATGATGGTTTGGTGCTCAAGAAACATTTCTTACTATCAATGTTGAAGACGGTTGTGCTTTTTAATATTTTTGTGTAAATTTTGATACATTTTTTTCTGGATTCTGTGATAAATAGAAAGTTCCAAAGAACAGCATTTCTTTCAAATAGAAATCATTTGGAACATTATAAATGTCTTTTGATAAATTGATTGTGTCCTTGCTGATAATTTCTTTAAAAAAAAAATCTTACTGAACCTAAACTTTTGAACGTTAGTGTATAAATTATTTGGTTTGCCTTGAATTGCCTTGAATCCCTCAATTGGTACATCACCTAATAAAGAAGTATTATGTATCTTATTTCCTTTACAGAAAATCAAGGTTGAGCTATCACAGCTAAAGTTACAACTCACTGTAAGTGAATGGAAAAACATTTTTTTGATAATAAAAAAAAAGGTTTTACTTTGCTATTCAGACCTTAAATACACAGCCCCTGACCATCCAAATTTACTGGGTACTCTAGTTATTATAGTTCTACATTTTGCTTTTGTGCTGCAGGATGTGATAAGCAAAAGGCGTGCAGATACCATTTTGGATTTGAACATAGAGAAAAGCCGTGTAAAGGAGATGGTAAGTACAGCAAGATCAAAGACTCGCTAGAAAAACAGCTTTGGAAGCCTCATCATCTCTGGAAACCAAAGATGTGTTAGTTATTAGAGTTGTGTCGTTTTGAGCTGAAAGTCACATATGCTTTAACTGAGATGTGTTTGCTCTTGGTCCAGACGGTAGACTTTGACAGAAAACTTATTGGGACCAGGAATGAATTGATGGAAATGGTGAGAAGTACAAGCATTTAGGACAATAAATCTTCTTGATTTTTTTTTATGAAACATTTTATAAAACTGGAACTGCTTTCTTAGCATTCTGAGCAGGATCGGCATGTGACAGAGACCAACATGAAAATCGACACAGAAGTGGCTGGCCTGAAGACTATGCTGGAGGCACATAAACTAGATACTATCAAATATCTTGCAGGTAAAAGTGTCAAGATCACACATTTGCAATTTAAAAACTATTTGAAAAAGTTGTACATCTGTCGGACTAGTCATACAGGGTGTTTGCAGTCCTCAAGTTCATTTTTTCTTTTTCACAAGTCTGGAATGAGGCTGAAACTTAATGTTGAGCTTATTTATTTTATGAAGGCCCAAAATGAGGCTGCAAGTAAAATAAAAAAAGACTCGGCCTCTGCTGTAGCAGTTTGCGTGATGTCTGTATATTGTATGTTTGTACTTTTTTTGTTTACACACATTGTTTTTCCTCATTTTTCAAATACAGTATGGAATATTTTGTTATTTTTCTTGATTGTACACTTGAATTATCAGTAAATTAAATTGATATATTAGTATATTGAGATTTAATATTTTGATAGTGTATGACTACTTTGATGACTACTTGCTAGTGTATAAAACATTTGCTTATTTGCAGATGTCTGAACTAATCCTAAACATAATTCATTGATCAGTACATTAAAAATAAGGTATTACTCAAGTGAAATTAAAAAAGGAGTACTTTTACTGAAGTAATGTCTTATTAGAATATCTGTACTTTTACTCAAGTACTTGATTACTTTGTCCACCACTGGCCTCGGCAAAGATAGTGTGTTCATTAAGTTCCTTCTCAAGGACCTGCCGTACACACAGCTGCAGAATGTCCATGTTAATCCATTAAAATGTCCATTAATCATCCCGATAAAGAGGTCAAGATGAATTTTTCAAGATGAGTTATTCAAATAACTGGTCAGTAAGAGACTGTTTCAGAATTTATTTTCATTCATGATTTATTTTTGTAATTCTTCTAGGTTCAGTATTCACGTGTCTCACAGTAGTACTTGGATTCTATCGGATATGGATGTGAACATCAGGAGACATTGTTCTTCCTAAAAAAAACTCTCTCATCAGCCTTTGGTCATAAGAAGAGCTGTGATATTCACAGTCATCCTCTAGGAGCAAATGTCCATTCTTGCTTTATTAAGATATCAAGTTCTATTAGGAAAATAAATCATATTTACATATCTACATCAACAGTGCAACATCTTGCATTAGGATCATGAAGTTCAAGCTTATTTACACCAATGTCAACAGCTTGAATGAAGCCTAAGAAGCAGAAGTTGTCATAGTTGGGTAAACTTCTACAGTGGTGAAGGGGAGATGACTGCAAATATTATTTTTTAATTGCTCCAATAGCAAAAGAAGAATCTGTAATAGAGTTTCCACGACTTTCCAAGAGGGAAAAATAAAGAGATTGATTACATTGGTCAGAAGAAAGATGTCAAATTTGCCATCACTCCCTCAGCTGTTGTGATAGAAACACCCTCACAGCAGCGGTATTTTTTATAAATGTGTATTAAATTTTTTTTTTATATGAAAAACTTTACTAGATTTGAGATGTTGATAACTGTGGAAAAACAAAATCATCACAGTCTGAAAAGGGTCCATGCTAAAACAAGAAGGTGTGAAGTACATAATACATCAATGATTCAAGCAACTAAATACACATTCACCTTCACAATTTACAAATTTGTAGCCGTTTGTTTGCATTCATGATAATATGATTCTGATTCAACGAAAGTCAAAGTGAATATGATGAATTCTGAATAATAAAAGTCTAGTCTTCTTGAATTCTCTTTGTGTAACTTACCTGTTTTGTGAAGTCAAATATTTGTCACCGTCACCGACCGTCTCTCCAGTACACTAGAAGGCAGTATGATGAGGAGGAACTCGAGTCGCAGGCGCTGAACGATGAAGAAAAGAGTGCCGTGTTCCTCTCAACCTCACGTGGGAATTGACATGTAATGTGCATCTCTGTTTTGGTAGGTTACGTTTTGTTGTGGTTTATTATATGTAATTTTAGTGGCCGCAAATTCAGTTATCAAAATTCATTTATCCAGCGGTCAACTAGTTTTAGCCGCTTCAAGCAGTTTCTGTGGCAACTCCCAGCTGGTTCCAGTGTGTATTAGTCTGTAGAGTTAGAATGATTCTGTTAACTGTAATCTAAACAAATCTTATCTTTAAGCGAGCGAGACATGTCAGTTGTATATTTTAATAAACGTCAATATTCATTTATGAATGTCAGGTTCATCACATTTCACCCAATACTTAAAATTCTGTCATTAATTACTCAAATCCGTAAGACTTTAGTTCATCTTCGGAACACAAATGATGATCTTTTTGATGGAATCTGAGAGCTTTCTGTTCCTCCATTGACAGCTAACGTTACAAAGGGATTGTAAAACTAATCCATATGAATTAAGCTGTTTAGTCAAAATTTTCTTTAGATACTAGTCGCATTTTTATGATGAACAGATATAATTTAGGCTTTTATTTACATAAACATTCCTTAACTTGCACATCAGTAGTGGTAAACAGAAGCTCAAGCATGTTCGCTTGACATGCGAGAACCAATGATGTTCATTGTCGTGTTACAAAGCCCGGTTGAGCTTCCACAAGAACCAATGAGGTTTGTTCTCGCATCAAGCAGGTTCGGTTGAGCTTCTGTTTATGTTCACTGATCGATTTTTATATGTGAATAATAATAGCCTAAATTAAATCTGTTCATCATATAAAGTAATAATGTTTCTTCCAAAAATTTTGACTAAACCGCTCATTTCATATGGACTAGTTTTACATCTCTTTATGAACTTTTTGAAGTGTCAAAGTGGTACTCGTGTACTGTAGCTGTCTATGGAGGGGCAGAAAGTTCTCAGATTTCATCAAAAAGATCTTCATTGGTGTTCCGACGATGAATGAAAGTCTTACGGTTTGGAACGACAAGAGGATGAGTAATTAATGACAGAATTTTCATTTTTAGGTGATCTATCCCTTTAAAACCCTTTATACTGGACCTTTAATGACAATTCCAAGCTACTTGTTTGGTTGGATGAAACTTAAGTGAAATTTTAGATTGTGTGCTGTTGTGGGTAAGGGCAATTACTTTGCTGTGTTTGTTCTTTCCAGCAGTACGCAGAATGTGATGCTGCTTAGTGCTTAATTATAACTCTCATTCTTTTCAGACCCAAAGGACATCACTATCTCCTGAGAGAAGATGACAGATGCTTTCAGTAGCAACAGTGAGGCAGTTCTTCAGCGCACTGTCAATGTGTCCACCATCACAAGCAGCCATGCTGGAAATTTGATGAAGCTGTATCAAATAGCTGAGACATGTGATTTTGTCACTAGTAATCAATTCACGAAGGCAAGACAACATCTTTCGAAATCATCTGTCATGTTTACTGAAACCATTTGTCCAGCTGATCTATTAAAGATATAAATATGTCCTGTTTTTATCACAGGTAGCCTTACAGTTTCCAGATGAACTACTTCCTGATGCCGTCCGGGTCTCTGCAGAAATAGAGAATGAAACCAAAGCCAAGACATACATTTTAGGAGATACATCCTATGGCAGGTAAGAACCCTGATGTTTCATTTACATTACAAGAAAATCATATGTAATACCACAATGTAACCACTAAATACCTATATAGCCCCACATATTTGATATTTTTAAGACTTTTCTAATCACGTCCACATTTTTTTGTGTATTTATATAGCAAGTGCCAAGTTTCATACCATTCTGATGAAACATAAATTGTAAAAGTTCAAAATTATTACCAAAAGATATTGTATGGCTAATTCTGACTTCCAGACCTGTTTATTTCCTTTTCAGCTGTTGTGTGGATGAGGTAGCAGCAGAACATGTTAAAGCAGACTGTATAGTGCATTATGGGCCATCTTGCCTCAGCCCATGCAGACGACTTCCTCTTCTGCATGTGTTTGGGAAAAGACCTATAGATGTCCAGCAGTGTGTTGCAGCCTTTAAAGAGCTTTACCCTGACCGCCAAAGTCATGTGATCATACTGTATGATGTCACCTATTCACATGCTATAGGTAATTGTTACTGTTCAGTCTATGCACATGGGTGTCCAATCCTACTGCTGGGGGGCGAGTGTTGTGCAGAGTTGAGCTCCAACGTTCCCCAACACACCTGCCTTGAAGTTTCTCGGTCTGTATCCGAAATTGTCCCCTGTTCACTATTCCCTATCAGTCCACAAATATAGTACTCTTAAAAGAGCGAATAAAGTAAGCAACTTCAAGTGAATATTTTACATTTAATGGGTTTGACTGACAAAAAAGTTTTCAGTTGTGCATTATGGGATTAAATAATTGTACTTGATAATGTTTGCTATGGTTTCAGACACCAATACACCAATGGGTGTCCCATCAAATAGAGCTGCTTCTGGTGTGATTCATTTGGATTGGAGCTAAACTCTGTATGTTTGCGGCCCTGCAGGAGCAGGACACCTCTGATTTAATACCATTGTGAGTGTTATGTGTTAATTTATATCATCTCTCCTCAGGTGATCTCAGGACACTTTTGTGTGATATCTACCCCAATGTTGCGGTATCTCTTCTAAAAACTGATTATTCCTGCGGTGCTGAACTGATACAGGACAGCTGTGTGAACAGTGATCACTTGAATTCACAGGATGATAGAGTCATTTTTAAATTCGGCAGACAGTTTAGTGTAAAAAAGGGGCAGAGTGTTGATGATTACAGTATGTTTTACATTGGCCAGGAAGGCCTGACTCTGACAAACTTCATGATGACCTGGAACCATTGTGCCTTCAGCTCATTTAATCCAAAAACGTGCACAGGACGAGTGGAATCAGTTAAAATCAACAAGGCACTGATGAAACGCTATTATGCCATTGAGCGGGCTAAAGATGCCAGTGTGGTGGGCATTTTGGTGGGCACCCTGGGTGTCGCTAACTATCTGACCATCATAGAGCAGCTGAAAGACATTATTCACAAAGCAGGCAAGAAGACCTATATGTTTGCTATGGGAAAGATCAATGTTCCCAAGCTCGCCAACTTCTTGGAAGTTGATGTTTACGTGCTGGTTGCCTGTCCAGAGAACTCACTGCTGGATTCAAGTGAATTCTACAGACCTGTGGTGACTCCCTTCGAGATGGAGCTGGCTTGCAATAAGCAAAGAGAGTGGACTGGAGAATATATCACAGACTTCAGAGATTTACTGCCTGGTATGACACTGCATCATTTTAACAAATCATACTATAGAGCACTAGAAAAGCATTGTGATATTGATATTGTGTTGCTTATGGGCTTTGAATGATGTCAGTATATGTGTCCATGGCTGCGTTCCAGTCCAAAATTGTCATGCCCTTCACTCGCTAACTTCCCTCCGTCTTGTTCACTCGGATGTACGTCATTGCTTACGTTGCATGAGTGCCAACTACTGGCGGAACCTTTGCAATAGGCTGAATTGGAACGTGCTAAGCCCTTGATCACTTAGAATCCACTATGGGGTTGATTTATTATTTATTCGTTTTTCCCTTACAAAATTGTTTAATGCAGCATTCTATATGTATATAGGTGTGTTTTAGTTTGTTTTTTTTTTAGTTTTTTTAATAATTATTATATCATAGAGTTGTTTGTGGTGGGGTAAATTAAACGCAGTATGCGTTGACGTCACAATCTTGTTGCATTGTGGTATATGGAGCTGCCTGAAATGTACATATGAAGTAGATCGTTCCCTCGGTCAAAATCGAGGGAGCGGGGGTCTGTCCATATAAATTTCCCTCGTCCACTTCACGAAATGGAACGCACTTCAAAATGGCGGCAGGAATTCCCCCAAGGGGAAGTGGTTAGGGAAATTCGCAAGTGCGTGTCTAAAAGTGGACTGGAACGCAGCCCATATGTAGTATCGTTCTGAGCATCTAATGAGAAACCTTTATCATAGGTGGAAGCAGTCATGTGGTTTTCCCTGAACCAAACGAGTCTGCCATTGAGGAAGAGTGCACAGATGTCTCTCTTATCACAGGAGCTCTGCGAGCCTGTTCCACCTCCTCCTCATCTGAGATAATAAATGGCACAGAGTCTTCTTCACTTGTGCCCAGGAATCAGACTCTCACTGTGGCCAATACTAACACTGCAGGTATAGAGTCTGAGGCCATACTGAACTGTAGTTGTGGTATTAATTCTGCCACTTTTTTAATAAAACGTTTGATTCATGCAAATGCAGAATATAATCAGGATCTTTTTGTTTTGCAGCATCATTTTTGGCTGGCCGTAGTTGGCAGGGACTGGAGCCCAAACTGGGGCAGACGCCAGTGTTGAAAGCTGTGGAGGGACGGAGAGGCATTGCAATCGCTTATGAGGAGGAGGGTGTGGGTAATAAAGATGCTTTAACATCTCCTCAAAAATCATAACACTCGCTTACTATTAGACTGTCACAGGAAATCATCTAAGGACTATCTTCACACTCACAGCACATGAATCACATCAGTATTTTGAAGAGGATTTAATTGTCAGTAATACCTTTTTTGGGGACATGTTTTAAGTCTTGATAATAGCAAGTGTTTCTTTTGCTGCTGGTCAAATATCAAGGAAGGTAAATTAATATTTGTTAAATATAAGAATGTGAAGTTCTATTGTGCTAGTAATATGGTAGCAATCTATAGAATAATAGAAGAAAAATGTAACTGATCTCAATGTGCTTTAATGTTGTCTTGTTTTAAATGTTATATTCAAACAGAATAAAACTTGTTTTTCTGGATTTATTAACCCTTTAACTGTCACCCCCCCTTTTTTCGCATAGACAAAAAAATCACTATACAATCTTAAATGGTTGTAATTCAAGAATGCTTTGGAATATAGACATATGGTTGGTCTTGTTTTTAAGAAGAAATTTGCCAAATTATTGTAGAAGTGAAATAAATTATGAAAGTGAAATAGAAAAAAAGTTATATAAGTTTGAGTTTATGAAAATATAGAATGTAAAAATATAATTATTTATATTTTATATAAAATATATATATTACAAAATATATTTTACTCTAAAACTGCTAGAAAATGAAAGCCAAAAATATAAACAAGTTGTGTTCCAAATTTTAGGTTGATATCTCAAAAAATGAGCTTTCAGTAAGATTTTATTTGGGCGCAGTACCACACTTTTTCACTAGATGGACAGCCAGCTTCCTTACTGACCATATAAGGGCGTCTCCATTTTCATATATGTTTTGAGTGATCTGAACCATGTTTTTCCATAATTTCATACAATTTATGAAGGATACATCCTATTCAGAAATAGTATGGGTGTTTTGGCAGTATTTGATTTGATTTAAACCTTTAATAAACATAAAAAGAGCACATGTGCGCTATAGCTCGCTGCGTGCCCCATCACAAATCGAGAATCCATAATATTTTTCTTTATATTCTAAACATTTTCAGACCTTTTTTTCTCATAAAATTTAATTGGTGTTATCTTTTGAACTCTTGGCATGAAAACAAACTGAGGTTTCTACCAATATTTCATGATTTTTCATGTTTATTTCTATTTCAAAATAAAGGCCTAAACACGCCTAATAAATATGAAATATTCTTGTTGCAAATTGATAAATTACTGCTCCTCTGTAATTTATTTTAAAAAACAGCCACCAAATATGAAAACTAGAGATTGTAAGCTTTCAAATGATATATAGTTTGTCAATATTACTTTAGGTTTTTACTAAGATATTATTGTTTTAAATATATATGGGCAAACGTCCCACCTGTGGGACGGTGACAGTTAAGAGGTTAAAATATGATCTGGTCTGACATATACTATACAATCAAAGTGGGATGAGCATGAGCAAGCTCTGGCCTGAGTTTAACAATATTAATGTTTACAAAAAATTGACCTGCAAATACGGTTTAAACTTAAGCATGCCAAATATGTGTAAAACAGCACATTAGTTGTAACTATTTGTTGAACATTCATTTACATTTCTGATCCCCATTAAGTGCTTTGACAAAGGTTGATGGGAATATGCCAATCTTCCCGTTGCATTGACCCTCAAGCCACTCATCATTGACTGAAAATGAAAGAAAAATCAGAAATTCATCTCAAGAATGCCTTAATTCATAGTCATACTGTATTTTATGTCCATATTAGGGAAATACAAGTATCACAGTGTCAGTTCCTACCTTTTGAAAGAATTGTGATGATGTTTCCCTGTTTGAAACCCAGATCCTCTGGGGTAGTAGAGTCATAAGAGTAAAGAGCAACCACTTTCTCATGAGGCACACTTTTACCCTTTCAGACAGCAGTTTTGGGAAGGGCCAAAAAAGAAATTTTGGGGTTTAGTTGCTGGCAAAGCTTACTATTTGTAAGGTATAGTGTACACTCAGCTGTTGTATGTCTAAGCTATATTATGTGGTCATTTGATCCTGTGTGAGGGTAGATGAGTCAAGCTCTGTCAAGTCTTTACCTCTGTCACTGAACACCACAGCGTAAGACGGCCATCCTTCACACTATTCCACACAGCCTCCATTTCAGAGTCCTCAATAATCACCCTCTCATCCGAGCCTTCCTTGGCAAAACTGAAAGGTACATTACAACCACATTTTATTTCTCCCTGAAATATCTTAATACAGTGCTGGGAATGTTATAACTTGTATAGTTACCGCAAAGTTAACGTTGACGCAGGCAGCTTCAGTTTGGAGCTTATCATCTGAAGAATGACTCCATATGGTTGTCCAGGTGCAATACTGATAGCAATGGTGAACTGAAAGTGTACTTTCACAATGCAGCCTGAGAATTCACTAGCGTTACTAGTCTGTGAGGAATATAGTCAAGCTTGAGAAATAATTCCTATATCTAAAAAAAGTTGGCTTTTTGATATGCAATGGAAGCATTGTTTGATAGTTATGTTAGTTGGTATCAGGTTACAGTTAATAGACTGTGATTATGTTGTATGTAATGAAATACTGAACCTTTCCATTCACAGTTTTCAGGCCGTCTGTACCCACTGGTCTACTAGGTGCTGCTCTTCTTGGTGGAGCTGGTATATCATCATTTTCATTTACTGGTTCAATCTATAAGATGTTGATTTTTTTATATATAATGTAGGACAAAATAAGTAATTTAGCTCAATTAAACACGAGTAGCATTTGAACATGGATCTCAACAACAACATCTAAGTGGTTTGAGTTATAAATCTGTATACAGTTCATCTCTGTGCTGTTTTGGAAAACTGCATATTCATTCAAAAGGCAATTACCTGTACTGGTTTTGATGTCATTGTAACAATATCCAAGGGTTCAAGGAAATTATAAGGTACAAGACCTCGCTGGAAATAACCAGAAAACAAAACAAACAATTAAACAGAAAATAGGGCATTATTCTCTCTGCTTATACACTCACTGGCCACTTAGGTACACCTTAGGTACTGCCGGGTTGGACCCCCTTTTGCCTTAAATATTCATGGCATAGATTCAACAAGGTGCTGGAAACATTCCTCAGAGATTTTGGTCTATCTTGTCATGATAGCATCATCCATTTGCTGCAGATTTGTGGGCTGCACATCCATGATGCGTATCTCCTGTTCCACCACATCCAAAAGGTGCTCTAGAATTTTGATGATTTGAGCTTTCTGACATGGCGTGTTACCCTGTTGGAAGTAGCCATCAGAGGATGGGTCACTGTGGTCATAAAGGGATGGATATGGTCAGCAACAATACTCAGTTTGGCTGTGACGTTTAAACGATGCTCAATGGGTACTAAGGAGCCCAAAGTGTGCCAAGAAAATATCCCCCACACCATTACACCACCAGCCTGAACCGATGATACAAGGCAGGATGGATCCATGCTTTCATGTTGTTTATGCCAAATTCTGACCCTACAATCTAAATCAGACCAGACAACGTTTTTCTGATCTCCAATTTTGGTGAGCCCGTGTGAATCGTAGCCTCAGTTTCCTGTTATTAGCTGAGAGGAGTGGGACCCGGTGTGATGATCTACTGCTGCATCTGCTTCAAAATTCGACGTGTTGTGCGTTCAGAGACGCTCTTCTGCAGACCTCGGTTGTAACGAGTCCTTATTTGAATTACTGTTGTATTTCTATCAGCTTGAACCAGTCTGGCCATTCTCCTCTGACATTGAGCCTTTTTTGCCCACAGAACTGCCGCTCACTGGATATTTTCTCTTTTTCAGCCTATTCTCTGTAAACCCTAGAGATGGCTGTGCGTGAAAATCCCAGTAGATCAGTTTCTGTACCATCTGGCACCAACAACCACTCCACCCACGTTCAGTCACTTAAATCACCTTTCTTCCCCATTCTGATTCTCAGTTTTAACTTCAGCAGATCATATATGTCTATTAGTTGCTGCCATGTGATTGACTGATTAGATATTTGCATTAACGAGCAGTTGAACAGGTGTACCTTATAAAGTGGCCGGTGAGTGTATGTTGATATTAGCATGCCACTGGAACGTTCTTTTGACACTGAACTCCAGCTCTCATGTCTGTTCTCATTTACTGCCCTCTATGATAATTCACCAAAAATGTACCTTCTCATTGAAAACAACAGATGCCCAGTTGTCTGCTCCTTTCTGAAGAACAAAGACAATGTTTCCAGGCAACACAGCCAGCTCTTCTTTGGTCTCAGGAACAAACTCATAGAGAACAGTGTGCGGTGTACCTTCAAATACCCTGTTGATAATGACATTTACATTTACTTTCTTAAAGGGATAGTTCACCCAAAAATGACAATTCTGTCATCATTTACTCACACTCAAGTTTATATCTTAAAAAATATATTTTGAAAAATGTCGGTATCCAAACAGTTTGTAGCCATTGACTTCCGTAGTATTTTTTTTTCCAGGTCAATGGCTACTGTGAACTGTTTGGTTACCCACATTCTTCAAAATATATTTTGTGTTCAGCAGAGGAAAGAAATTCATTCAGGTTTGGAACAACCAGAGGGTGATGACTGAATTTTCATTTTTGGGTGAACTATCCCAGACACTTGATATACACACAGCAAAACAATGCAAAAACTCCATAAACTGCTTTTAAAAGTTTTAGGTTTATATGCATTAAATAATGTTCTTCATTTTGAACATGGCCTTAAATTATTTTTACCTTAGTACTTCTGGGACTTTTGGTGTAGAAGGTATATTGTCAACCTAAACAATACACAAATTATGTGGTCATTAAAATAACAGTTTTAAGCATTAACATATCTTCACACCTCTTTCAGTTATTCTTATTTCATACTACTGTTAACTCAATTATTTTGTTAACTCACTTGTTAACAACACTACTTACTTGAGGCTGAAGTGGAGCAAAACCAGAAAACTCATCTGCGGGTACAATAGAAGATACAACCTATGAAAAAAAAAACACTAGTCTTATTCAGTTTTGTCTAATTGAATGGCCAAATAGAAAAGGGATCATTTCAGTAGCTGGACAAAAGTTTTAGTGATTGCACACTGTATTCATTTGAGAATGGCGGGTACCTTGGCTTTTCCAAGATAGTCCTTTTTCTCCAGCTCTGCCACATAGTGCTTATTGGGTTTGAATAGCAGCCCTACTCGAATCTCTACCAGAGGAAAGAGCTTCTGCTTCTGGAAAGAGGAAATCACAATGTGTAGACCTTTTAAAACAATGCATCAAGACAACCACAGTATACAATTCATGCTGTGTTGCACTATACTCATCAGCGTAATATAACTGATTTTAATTTTGTTTTTTAAGTTTACCTTTTAAGGTTATCCTGATGCAACAGTTTTAAAATGTCATTTTAAATGCTTTATATTAAAATGCTTACGAAGAATGACACATGCACACTGATGAAGCATGACTTCATCTGCCTTGTGAATTTTGTCCTTCCTGAAACTTACACAACTTCCTACAAATCCTAACTAGAACCACTGATTATGCAACAAATTATGCAATTTAACCAATTTTTAGTTAGGAAAACTGCAATATGTTACAAAAGAACAACAGCACACATGAGAGCACCCTTTAGATTTGAGATAAACTTCAGAACTGGCTTTATATAATAATAATAAAAATTAAAAAAAAAATGCATCCAGTGTGCAATGATTCAGTTCATCCATTTAGGGTGGCAACTTTATACGGCTGCATTTCTGTCAGTAATTTTCATTAATATGAATTTATGTTTAAAATTCTAGTAGGCTACTGATAATTATGTTAAAGCAGTTACAGACCAGTATGGCATCCAGAGCATGGTCAATATGGCTGCATTTGGCATCTGCCCTCAGGCTCAGAGCAGTAAGAAGATTTTCTTGAGCTTTCTCCCATTTTCCCAACTGAGCCTGTACCAGCCCTATGTTGTGCAGCACCTAAATGTTACATGGGACAAAACAACGGCATCAGAGAATGGACTGGCAGCTTGTTGATTCAACTTTTGCTTTAGCATTATGGGGGAAAAGCCTTGCCAATGCCCATAAAGTACAGTATGTGTTAAATAAGTCATCAAGTGCATCACTTGGAATAAATCATGAGCCATTCACATCACATCTATTAGTGTATATAAATCAATAAAGGTGAAAAACAAGATTCTACACACATTGTTTAATGCATGGCACAACTCTTGTCTTACCTCACAAGCATACAGTTTATATCTCAACCCCAGAGGTTTGTAATCTATTAGTTGATTTCCTCTTAACTGCTTAAACGCCTGTTGGAAATCTAGAAGAGACTCTTCAAACCTGTAGATACAATTATGAAGTGGCAGAACATTTCATCAAGATAAACAATGTGCTGGGCTGTCCCTTATGCAAAAGAAAATATATTTTCTTAAATATGAATTATCAATATATTAAATTATTTAATGTATATTGAAAATATACTGAATAATATATTATGTTAATATATCACAATATATTAAAAAAATACATACGGAATTGCAGCTTTTCCTATATTGAAAAATGTGACAATATATTTACTTATATCGCAATGTATGTCATTTTATATTCATTAATATCATTCATAGTATATAGATGTACATGAGATAAAATGTGGTACTGTGTGTGTGTGTATGTATAAATATATTTGAACATATATGTACTATATACATTTATATGGGAACATGTATGCGCAATGTATGTACTCAATTATGAGGTAAATATATATTGTGATATCCATGTATTTATATTTATTTATAGTACATAAAGCACAAATAAAATTTGTTTTCACTAAACACTTTTTTTCTTATATAGTCCATCACACATATTTTCATATATGAAATGTGTAACTATTTAAACAATAAAGTGAAATAATGTGTTCAGCTTTATGAAAAACCAAGCGTTAACTCTTGAAAGACAAATTAATTGAGTGTTTCAATAAAGCTATTACATGTAATTTTGAAGACAGATTTTGTCTTCACTGCTATCTATATTATTTATATATATGTATAAATATATAGCCATACATGGTCAATGTATATATTGAAGTATATTGAAAAATATAAGCATTAGTTTTCCATTTGTTTGGTAAGGGGTGGTCCCCTTTTTTGAACTATAATAAAAGCATACAATATTTCTTAATGTGTCATGAAGAGATGGTAATGGCCTTACCTTTCCTTTTTGTAGAATGTAACTCCTCTCTGAAAAAAGGCCACCGCTAAGTGTTCATCTTTGCCAATGCTTCCATCAAATGCCTTAGGATGTATGACAGAAATAAAAGTTCCCCGTAAAGAGTGAAACCATTTTTACTTCCCTTTTTTACAGCCACAAACTTTTTTTTAAGCAGTAAATCAATTTAAAGAGCATAGTATTCTGATTGTTGTTTTCTTAAGTAGTATAAAACACTGAATCTGCCCGGTAACTGTACCTTTTCAGCTCCATCTAACTCATCGTTGTTCAAATAAAGACAGCCAATGTTGAAGGCAATCTTGGAGTTTTTCTCCTCGATGTTGAGGAATATCCTGAGAGCAGAGTCTGGGTCTCTTTGCTCCACACAAGCCACGGCCTCGTCCCACTGACGGAGAGTGCTTACAAATGACATGCTCCCCCAGAAAACTATTACCAATGAACGAATGAACGCTGTTCTTCTCTATTGTGAGCCTAGTAGAGGGAATCTGAAAGTTTTCTTAGAGAACAAGCCCATCCCCTCCTCTGAGAGAGAGGAAGTGATCAGCTTCACATGTCACTTGCTTCTTTATTTGTTGTTTCCTCACTTATTTGAGTAAGTTCACCTTTTTTTTGGTGTTAGTAAGGCATAGGCTACTTATTAATAAGTTAATCTAACAAAAGGTAGCAGGCTCTTATTTTGTTAGTTATGCTTTTAAGAGTGAGGCATGTTTTGTCTCTACACAAAGGGTTCTGTGGCGTCATGGTACAATGATTGGATCAGATGGTAATGTAGCGTGATACATGACACACATACCATGGGACTAAATGATTACCAATCATGTACTTTGGTATTTAGATGGTATTCCAATGCTAATAAAAAATCTAACAACAACAACATGTCCTAAAAATCAGGGTCATTATTATAGGCAGGCATGTTTGCATATGCATCACTTTCTGATTAAGGTTAAGCCTTTACCAAAAAGAGGTTTGCATGTTCTTCATGTAAACACGATAATCAGCATATTTTTCTGCAAAAGAATTCAATCAGTGCATGCAGACAAGCAAGCATTCAAAACATGGGCCATGAGAGCCTCTATTGATTTGTTTATTTCATCCCATTTCTTTTAACTACAGTAGTGTCCTAAATGTCTTTCTGTGATAGCTTGTCTTTGCTATACAGGCACCCAGAATCTTTTAAGAAGGACAGACACAGATATTATTGAATATTCTGTTATGGATATTCCTAAAAAGGAATACATGACCCAAAATGAATACTGCTGGTTTAGATAATGGCTTAATCCAACAGCATTTGGGTTAAAGCATTTGCATGACATATTGGAATATGTCCATTACTTATTACTTACTTGAATAAGTGCAATCTGACGTCGGGTTCTGATGTCAACCCGACTTTCATTTCCAACCAAAATGCAATCCCTGCAACCAAAATCATCCACTGACTGACGTTACTACGTTCTACACAAGGACCCTGACCGAAATGTAGAGGAATAAAAAGTATGATATTTGTCTTTCTAAAATAATACTCAAGTAAAGTACAGTACTCAAGTAAATGTTACTGTCCACCTGCACACCAAGAACACAAGAGTTATTTTTGAGTCTAGTTGCTGATAATAGTGCTCTAGGCCCATTATGAAAACCATTCTTAAGTTAAAAGCATAGGTTAAAAGTTTAGCTTTGCATTAAACTCCTATCCAGTCCGTAAAGGAGATTTAGGCAGAGTGGAGTGACTCAAATCCCTATTTTGTTCATTTCCAAATAGCCCATGAAATTCTTTTAAATCTAATTCATTTTCAACAACAAAAAAACGTCCAGTTAAATATATATTTGTGATGCCCTCGCATTTTATTTATTTTGATGTAGTTACTATTGCATACCATTAAATGTTTGAAGAACCAACCAACCTACACAAGGTACAACCATTATAGCGCTGGTTGCCCGGGCAACCGCTGGAGCTGCTGGGAAGAGGAAATAGCCACTCCAGCTCCGAGATCGCGACGGTATGCGATACATGGCATTTCCTGTCAATGTAAATAGACAGTCGGCTGACATGGCTTCACTTACAATCCACTGCCTTTGAGTTAACAAAGGGACATCCAACGAAGCTTTCTCCATGAAAGAGCCGTTCTTCACTGCAGATGCATGCTGCGGTGGGTTAACGTGCTGATGTTAGCAAGCTAACATGGACCTTGGATCAATGCTGTACAACAGTTTGAAAGATGTAACGTGGAGTACGACGACGCTACCTTTGGATAGACTTGTTAGTGCCTACAGACTGCCACAGATTGTGAAGTTGGACAGCGGTAAGGTTTGTCCTGAGTTGTGTTGGTGTTTGTGTTGGTGTTGTGTGCAGCAGCGGCAGCTGCGCGTGGGCGGTCGCGCTCCTGTGGAATTCCAATCATTAGCCGCTTCGCGCGCTAGGCTAACGCGAGCCTTCACTCCATGAACACACACAGCGGAATACCTTTAAACCAGGGGCTTTACTGCCATCGCTTACACAGTCTACGTTACAAGTGATGCGTTTTTAGTTGTTCTGAATCAGTTAAAGACCAAACAGCCAACTAAAAGGCAGAAAAGTGAGGCATGAACGTTAGCAAGCTAACGCAAATTAGCCAGAGGCCAGAGTGTTAAATAACAGACTGCATGCAGTCAAACACCGACCTTATAACATTTCATTATCTTCTATTACAAAACTCATTGGTTTTCCGAACTAGACGGCAACCTTCTCAATTCTGAAACTTTAGGTGCGAGAAATACTCAAGAAATTAAAATGTGTAACGTTAAAGCATTAATAATATACACTTGTTTATAATAAGTTGTTCATTTATTATAAAGTGCTTAAAAAGTAAGCTCTAAGTGCTGTTGTGTGTGAGCTGAGTTCAGTGCTGTGTGTAAAGATGGAGGAAGTCATAATGTCAGAGGAACTAGATCATTATCATTATGGGAACTAGCCTATCATTAGACTCACTAACTAAACCCTTATGCGCTCATTGGGTACAACAGAGCTAAAGGCACACAAAAGTAACCCATCTCACCTATTAGTTTGTGTGAATGCTCTACTTACAAGTACTTTGTCATTATATAAGTAGATTAAAGTATGACCTTAATGTTTTTTTTTGCAACTGCTGTTCTTTAGATCTGTTTCATTGTGGACTTAATTATATCCTTAAGCTTGTTGCTTCTTTCCTCTGATTTTCATTTTGACAAAATGACACACTATTAAGGTCACTGTTTCATACTGATGTCCTATTGTGTTTCGCCTCAGGGGAATCGGTGGAAGGGCTGAGAGAAAATGACTACCTCTTGATTCATTCATGCCGGCAGTGGACCACAATTACCGCCCATAGCCTAGAGGAGGGCCATTATGTCATCGGACCGAAAATCGAGATCCCTGTCCATTATGAGGGTAAGCCATTCAGCTGTTGTAATGCAGCATGTACTGTTTTAAGAAACATCATCTGTTCTTTCTGACACCTCATGTATTTTACACAAGTAAGACAAAGGAAATAAAAGTTAGTCAGCTAGGTTTCACTGTTTTATTGCTACTTATTAAAACAGAAAAGGCGAAGATCCGTGCTGTTGTATTTCCCCATCTGCTTTTAGTTGGGAGTTCATTAGCTAATTGGTCTTTTCATATTGACATTCCTCTCTGGCTGTGGAGAGGGTCAGTTGGCCACTTAAAGGAAACAAGACCTTCCTTAGAATTTAAAACCCCTGGATTTGGTTCATACAGACCTAGTTAACGGTCTATTTTACTACTACTTTCTCTGGTGCAGTGTTTTTATATAATTTGTCAAAATATTATTTGGTTTTATTTCAGTTCAAGGAATAAAAATGAACAGTTATATAAATGAATTATTACCAACTCTAAATTGGAGCTGTTTATTATGCCCAAATTTATATAATTTCTTTCTTTGCTTTCCACGGAAATGGCCTGGCTTGAAATCCAATCTATTTATGTTTAGGTTACTGAAATGAACATATTGACTCAATGCTTTATCCTTAACATCATAATGTTACATAATGGCTTTGTTTTACTATATGTCACAGGCCAGTTTAAGCTGCTGGAGCAGGACAGGGACATTAAGGAGCCTGTACAGTACTTCAACAGCGTGGAGGAAGTGGCCAAAGCATTCCCTGAGCGAGTTTATGTCATGGAGGAAATAACCTTCAATGTCAAGGTCTGGTTTTGTGCTCACCGCAGCCACTGTGTTTGATTTAGACCTTTATCAGGATGGATCTCAGGCATTGTATTTGTCCTTTCAAATACCGATTTGCCTTAATATTAAGATTGGCGGCAGTCAAAGGTCTTCTGTATGACTAGCATTATTTGACTACATCTTTTTTCAGTGATCTGTTCAAATTGCTTTTGCCTTTCTCCTAGATGGCATCAGGAGAATCCAATGAGGACACGGAAGTCTACAACATCACACTGAGCACTGGGGATGAGCTGACACTAATGGGCCAGGCTGAGATCCTCTATGCCAAAACATCGCGAGAAAAATCGCGTTTCAACACTCTCTTCAAGCGCATCGGCAAGCTTAACTCAATCAGTAAGCTTGGCCGTGGAAAGATGCCCTGCCTAATCTGCATGAACCACCGCACCAATGAGAGCATCAGCCTGCCTTTCCAGTGCCGTGGTCGCTTCAGTACCTGCTCCCCACTGGAGCTGCAGATGCAGGAAGGAGAACACACTATTCGCACAATCGTGGAGAAGACCAGGTTACCCGTTAATGTCACGGTGCCCAGCAGCCCGCCACGAAATCCGTATGACCTCCATTTGATCCGAGAAGGCCACAGATACAAGCTGGTCAACATCCAGACTAAGACAGTGGTCGTGTGTTGTGCGTTACGTTCGAACAAAATACTGCCAGTGCATTTCCCCTTGCATGTGTCCACAGCACTGCCACGTTTACTGGTGCCTGAAGGGCTGCTTCAAGGAGAAGCCTGGCTGGAGACAGTGGTCCACCGCTGGTTTGCTTACTGTCAGGAGCAGTTCGACATTGACGACTACTCTAGGGCAGTGCGTGACGTGCGGGTGGACTGGATTGAGGACGGCAAGAGCCCGAAAAAAAGTAGCGCCGGAGGAACGGGATGTGGGAGCGCCATCTGCAACAGCAGTGGAAGCGGGAGCAATGGCTGCCCCTCACATGTGCATTTGCCAAGCTCTCTAAGTTCAGCCCGAGATGAGCTCACACAGTCATTTCATCGCCTGTCTGTCTGTGTGTACGGAAACAATCTTCATGGGAACAGCGAGGTGAATCTTCAGGGTTGCGTTAGCTTATGTGGAGATTGTGTGCCAGCAGAACCGCCGGATGCAGATTATCTGTTCCCTGAGCTGCTGGAGAGTTCTTCAGGCTCCCTTAAACCAGACGTGCCATACGAGGAGCTTTGGTTGGATCATGTTAAGAATTCTGGACCTGTTCTAGACCACATTGAGGGTGTCCGGGGAAACTCTACTGTCTCTGGCTGCACGACTGTACTGCCATTCTCCACAGCAGGTCCTACAAGTGCACTGCTTGGCACAGATGTCATTCTACCTCCACCACCAGTGCCTCCAAAGTCTGAAGCTGTGAGTTCATTTTTACTAGATTAATCTTATCAAATAAATGAAGCCTTGGGGAGCATAAGAGACTTCTTTCAAAAGCATTTAAAGAATTTTACCGACCCCAAACTATTAAACGGTAGTGTATACTATTTTTGATAATATGTAGCAAATATCTGGGTTCAGATGGTCTTGGAAAACAATTTGTGTAGAGTTAAACTTGCTTGGAAGCAATAGTGATTTGTGAGTGAATTGTTCTTTTGAGACAGTTCTTTTGGTTTAGGCAAGGGTTAACAAAATAGTGAAAGATTCACCAGCAAAACAGACTGAATAAAAACATTTCTAAAAATCCAATAAAACACAAAAGACTGTAAAAGTCATTGATTGAAAAAGTGGGAACCCTGAATATAATGTTTACATTAAACTGTTTGTAGAAATCTTAATTTATTGATACGCCTGATCAAAAAATCTATGATGTTTTTTGTCTGTTTCACATTCACAGATAAGTCAAAGTTTATTCTGTGCTTACATAGTGACTTATTTGTGTACTGTTGGTCAATCCCTGAAGGTCTAATTGTATTCCAAGTAGGAACAAAGGTTAGCATTGGGTTAACCTTAAAGTGTTTAAGGCCTAGTTGATACATTAGCACAGTCTGTCTCAAGAAATCTGTATCCATTCACATTTTAGAGCCATTAGTTTTTTTTTTTTGTCACCTTTGCAGGTGAAGGAGGAGTGCCGATTGTTGAATGCTCCACCGATTCCACCGAGAAGCTCCAAGCAGGCAAGCTCTAGCAGTGCCACAGTGCCATACCCTCCTGCCAAGCCACGTCAGACAGATACCCGCTCCCCAAGCCCAACACTATCCTATTACTCGTCCGGCTTACACAACATGTGAGTTACGCACTGTTTTGATTGAACATTAGTTTTTGTGAACTGCACTAGTTATGACTAAACAATCCTCTTATACCTTCCCTGTTATCCGTCTCTCAATAGAGCTGGAGAGGGTGAATCTCAGAGTGAATCAGATGATCAGAACCACGCATGCTACCCATGTAACTGGATCAGACCAGATCCCAGTGAAGGCTCCAAGCCTCTCCCTTGCCTCAATCCTTCGGTAGATGCCTCTTTCTCCCGCCTTTCCTGGCCTAACGATTTCTCTGGGGGTGACTCGTATAAAGGTGAGGACTTCCCGTCGCCTCACTGCCGGAGTTACTCTAGTTATCCTCGGAAGAGGACCCCTGGTACTCCTAAGGCTTGTCCCTCAGGCTTGTTAGACTTCGATAGGCGAGCAAATTGTGAGGGAAGTGCTGTGGCCTCCAAGGCCCAACAGGTTTCCCAGTCTGCACAGCTTTGCACCAAGTCCACCAGCTATACCATGGAAATGTGCAGAGACAAATCCACAGAGGAATGTAACACTAAGCATAGCCAGTCCTGCCCTATCTTGCCTCCAAGAACCCCTAAATGTAACGATACAAAGAAAGATGCTGAGCCTGCTATTACAGCCACGGCCGATGCGGACGTCCTGGAACTTGAGTCCAAAAGCTGCTTGCTTGAAAGGCCGCATCACGGCACTACAGATGTATTCTCCATTTCCTGTCCTGGAGCTACAGGGTTGTCTTGGCAACCACCAAGTAATCTATCAGGTATCTCCATTGAGGAGGTTTCTAAGTCACTACGGTTCATTGGTTTGTCAGATGATGTTGTCTCTTTGTTTGTGCAAGAAAAAATTGATGGAAACTTGCTCCTGCAGCTAACAGAGGAGATTCTGTCAGAAGACTTTAAGCTAAGCAAACTTCAAGTGAAGAAACTCATGCAGTTTATTAATGGCTGGAGGCCCAAAATGTAAGGCTGAACAAAAGCAAGGCAGTCAAGAGCAAAACACATGCAATTTGCTGCAGCAGCAAATATTGGTCTTCAGTATTGCATTAGACAGTTTTGTATCTCAATGCTATGCAGTCTTGTAATAGCCATTTTGGTTAATATATACATGTATATAAATCTATATATTGATTGCTTTGTGTATTAACCTGTACCCATTTATGTAATCTCTCTGACCTTACGGTACCTGCACAACAGACTTTATTTGCTCAAACCCAAAGGCTTTGGGAAAAACCTGAAGGTATTCTGACCCAATCCAACTGTGGCCTAAGTTTCTTTTGTTGTTGATCAATAAAGATGATTAACAATTGATTAGGTAATTTCTTTACTTATTGTAGACTAACTGAAGGACTAACTTATTGCTTTACCATATTAAGAACTAATATTTGAACCCCATTCAAATGAAATGATCCTTAACCACTAACAACGTGTTATAACTTGCTCCCATCATTTTTACCCCAGTGATTGATGAAAGCTGATGTGTCAAACAAAAGTGAAGAGGATGAAGTCTTATCCTTTTATATCTGTTCAAACACTTTGGTTTTGTAGGCTCCAGTATGACAATGACACATATAGATGTTTTATTTGATGGCTGGATGCCTTTAATGCAGTGCAATGGAAATTGACAACTGTGTGCTACAGTTTTTAATAAACATCACTTCATAAACAATCTTGTTAAATTTTGCAGTATAGCTAAACATTGCTATAAACCAGTGTCTTTTGAGTAGCTGCGGGTCTATAAGCCTTCACATTTTGAGAAAAGGTTTACAAAATTTTGAAAAATACAAAAAAAACTTGGACTTCATTATGCCACCCACTATTTGGTTCAAATCCATGGTTCCCAGCCTATCCACACCCTGCCCAATATATTAGGGTCAGTTGCTTGATCGAGCAAGCAATCTACCTGATCTTCAACACTCAGATCTTTCTCATTGTGTCGAGCTCGTATATTGTGTTGTTCTTCCCCTCGAGTAACAGCCAACATTCCTTTACACTCCGGGGTCTTCTCAAATCCGAGACAAACCTCTTCACTAGAACATTAACCAATCAACATGGTTAGAAATGTCTTTCTGTATAAGATACAACTGGTACATTCTTATTTTGTCCATGAAGAAAATGGTTTTAAAGTCTTTACAAGAATTAGAATGAAAAGTAATCAAGTGGTTGAACTTAATTACAAAACATCATGATATGTTGCCAATGTAAATGTTTAAAACAGCCATGTTTATTTGCCAGAAATCCACAAAAATAAGAGGTTTTTGTGGTTGGACCTACCTTGTTATAACCGAGGGATTGGCTCCCTCTAGCTTCCGGCGAGCAAAGTTGACCTTCTGTAGAGGGAACCAATTTATTTCTTTGGTGTTCACACTCTCTGTCCAGGTACCTCCTTTCTTCAGCTGCTTCAGCTCAAAGTTCTGAAACATGAGGAATGAATAGTGTTGTCTTTCACAAGTAGCCTGCCTCTTTGATACTGATTCAATAATGTCTAAGCTTGTTACAGACATCAACTCTTAAGTGGGAAACTAGAAAATGGAAAATGTGAAATGTCTACGATGAGGACAGATCTCTTCAACGATCACTCAATGGGCTATGTGGCAAAAAGGAAAGCAAGCTATTTGTTTCTGTTTGCAGGCTTAAAATCTGCTTTGAGTTCTTCTACCTTCCAGTCCAGTGAAGGCTCCTTCACAAACACATCCATGGTGTTGAGCAGCAGGTCTGGGTCATCTCTGAAGGCTCGCAGTGAGTGTACCATCACACTCTGGATGAGGCCAGACTCGCCCATGGGTCGCATCAAGTTCATAAACTGCCGTGTCATTCTAAATGGCATCAGTTCAGGCACTGGGAGGAACTACAAGCAACAAAGTTATAGTCAAGCTGTTTATCAATCTTTTATCTCTAAATTAGTACAGTAACTGTTTGTAGCTGTGCTTTCGTCACCTTACAGACTCATTGTTCGGTCAGTCAAACATACCAATGAATACAAGACAAAACACCCACCTGTGTGGCTGATCCAAAAGCATGACCAAAGTCAATGCCGATCATGCCGCCCGTCTCCGTGTTGATCATGAAGTTAGAGAGATGCCGATCACCAATGCCCAGAATCCAGTGACTGACACAGAGCACAGCATGAGAGCTGCTGAAATGGGACCTCAATGAAAGGAAGGCTTCAGGTGTGGTACTCATCCTTACAAAAGCACGCCTGAAAACAAGCATTCATGGCATCATTAATTCCTTTTAGACTTTGTTCAAATGTGACACTGATGGTATATTTGTCCTATGTATAATGCAGAGAGAAATGATGGCATACTTTAACAAGTCATCAGGCACTATCTGCTCAATTCTCCTAAAGTTGTTCACAGTGTCCACTCGTTTTGCTTTCCTGTAGTGAATCAAATGTAAGTGGATTAAGTATTAATATAATTTATACAATGATAAGTCATATTTTATAGCCATTGTAGAATACTGAGTCACATTGACCCATGACAAGTGGTTAAATGAACTGACAACTTACTTGTAGAGTTCAGCATATCGTCTAATGCCTTCCACCTTCCCAGCAACTTTGCTGATCCAGACTTCATATAACTCATTGGGCCTAAAATACATTAAAACAAAGTAACACTTGATTCACTCAATGCAGAGTATCAATTGCAAGGTATGAAGGCATAAACCTTTTGCTTTATTTGCTGAGGAAAATGAATAAATATTCACTTCATGATTGTCTCCTGCTCCTGTTCAGTCCTTCTGCTGGAAAGGAAGTCCTTCAGAGTGCAGGTGTTCTCCATCCACTCAATCAGGCCAATCCTGTAAACGTCAGCAGACATTTGTTAACAACCCTTAAAAAACAGTTAAGGACAGCCCAGCACACAAGTTGAATCAAGAGAAGCCCATCCTAGTACCTGCTGCTGATGGGAATGACCTGGTAAGTGCGGAGTGCCAGGCTCCGTTGAGAACAGGCAGTGTCCTGACTGAGAATCATGTTCATCACGCCAAAGAGCTGCTCGATGCGCTGGTCCTGCCGCAGGTCCTCCCCGCCCTTCACTAGGAACGGATAATCCCGCTCGTCATCTCCTCGTATGATGATGCGCTTCGGCCGTCGAATAGATGCCATAACCTTTACCTAAGGTTGGGTAGATGAAATGTAATACACTGAAAGATACAAGTCAAAATGACACCTAATAATGATAACATTATTCCTCGTACCCTTTCATCGAAACCTGTGATCTTGGCATGATATTCAGGCAAAGGCTTCGATTTGCCATCATACTGACCTGTAGAGGGAAGACCAGAACCAGTTGACTTCAAAAGACAAACACGTATGATACATGCAGAACATTATCCAAGTAATGAGAAACAAATGACATGATTTACGAAAAAGTAAAAGTAAGAAAGTTTTGAACTAACCTGGTACCTCCAGTTCATTTTGAAGCATTTCTGCTTTGAAGCTGCTTAGCCAGGGTGAATATTCCTTCATGTTACCTGGTTCCTTCTGGAAACCTTTCATGGAGGCGGCCATGTGGTCCACCTGCTGAAGGAAATTCTTATCCTTTCGCCTTTCATACAACTTGGACCCACCAGCACCAAGCAGCTTCTCCACTTCTTTACAGTATTTCTGTGACAGGCACATACAGTAAAAATGTAACAGTAGACCAAAAATATGTATCCATTCAAGAAATACAGAGAAACAAGCAGAGATCTGATTAATTATCTTCAAACAACAGAAGGTAGTTTACATATAAAACAACAACATCATCAACAACAACACATCTACAATTCTAAAACATCAAATATTTAGTTTAGGTAGGGCTGTACATTTGGGGAGAGGGGAAATCTAATTAATATGACTATAAAATAATAATAATAATAATAATAATGCAATAGTAATTCTTATTTTTATTATAATTATTGTTATCACTAAATAAAATATTAAACAAAATAAGAAATATGACTACTGTAATATTTCACTCAAATAAAGAGTATTAGTAATGATTATTATTATATAGCACAACTGTAAAATTACAATAATAATATCCTAATGGCTGTCTTAATTTCTTCATTTTAACAGTTAAACCATCAAGCTTTTATTTTGGAGGAAAACCACAGCGAGCCCTTAAAGGTGCTTTTTTGTTGGCAAGATCTGGTTTATAAGCATTTCTTATTGCAAGTTTGGGAAAAAAGTTGTCGCATGTTGCATTCCCAAATGCACGTTATAATGACCCAAACTCAGAGCAGATGCAGAGATGAGTTTGTGCAGAGCAGCATTTACTGCCAACCAAGCCACTCTGTGATGCTGAAAATATTGGATAAAAAAAAAAACAGCACTGCGTTTCACTCGGAAATATGCATCACATACATTTAATTAAATTGCAGTCTTTGTGATTTGATATTGCATGAGTAATGTACACAAGTATAAGAACTCTAAGTTGTGAACCTGAATGAATTTTCTTCGGAAAGATCCAAGTCCTGGAGACTTTGAATCACCAAGCCATCCAGTCATTTCCTCGCAGAGCTGCTTCGCTTTCTTTGCGTCCATGTTTGGTTTGTCCAGTTGATTCTTCACCTCACCCCACCAGTCCTGCCAAACCATAACTTGAGAATCAAAACTACCACAACAGGCCATAAAACTGTCATGTCCCAGTAAGTTGAAGAGAAAGTGTGTAATTTCTGTGCCACTAGAGGCACCAACTGAACCTGCATCTGTTTAAGCAGCTCGAATGGGCTTGACATCTCAAAACTGGTTCAACCAATGGCACTTGGAGTTTGGGGACTCATAGGGAAAAGGACTTTTGTACCTTGAAAAGCATGTCAGGGTTGGTAAGTTGCTGAAGGGCATCTACAAACTCTTGAATGACGCCGCCTTTATCCAGTAATGACTTCAGCCTGGAACACAAACAACAGTTTTTACATCTCAGTACCAGGAAGGCCAAAGTCACCGAACAGACCTTTACATACTTCTCAACAAACTCCCGGTTCCTCTGACCACTTGCAGAATCCTCAAAGTTGTAGCTCTCTCTGCTGATCATGTACGGGTAGATGAGGGCTTGAGGATAGCATTCTGCGATCTCCTCTATAACATGCTGAACTGCTGTGGCCTGTGGTTTGTCAAGAAGAGCCATCATTTGACTGATCCAGCCAATCAGCAACCAGCAAGGCACACTAACAACCTAAAATGGCAACAACAACAAAAAGAAAAGAAGAGAAAAGCAGTTTGCTCAAAATGTAATACTTCACGAGGAGATGAATGATGAGGCATTGCTATCGAAATCTTTAGCTTTGCTAAATGTATTAGATATTTACAAATGCCATTTTCAGATTCACCAAAGTAGTTATTTATATTACCTTTTCCCCTAAAATATCTAATCTCTAAATATTAATTTAACCATGTAAAAAATATTATGCTAAGTGGACACAGTAAAATTCTTCTGGACCATCTGTGGTCTCCACTTTGCATCAGGGTTTATTTGCCATATTTGCTGATTGACTATACTGTACATGAATCCTAAAATCTATGAACTTAGGGCAGCAAATTATCTCCCACCTCTCTGACCATCAGGTCCAGGGTTTCTGCGGGGTACAGTTCTACTAGCTGCAGTAGACGCGGAAACTTGAGCCTGGCCTCATCTGAGTTGAGCTTCAGAGCCTTCAACATCATCTTTACTACATGTCCAGGCAAGGACTGCAGCTTAGAACTGATTGCTAGAATCAAACATCAAAGGTATTGTTGTAAGTACATCAACTTGCACTTTAACCCACTACCTGCATGCATGGAATCACAAAAAGACATTATAAATTCTGTGAGACATTTGTAGGGTACTCTGTATTTATGAGAGCACTTGGGTGCTGTACTGGTTTACAGCTGTCTCACCCTCTTCTTTCTGTTCGCACACTCTTAGTCTTCGGTCACAGAAGTTGACCAAGGTCATGTAGGCCTCCACAATACCATCTGTGTGCACATGCTGCTGGCTGAAGGACTGCTCTTCCTCTTCTGCCTTACGTGCAGCACTTCGCAACAACTCCAGAGCCATCATCTGCAGACCCTCTACCACCTGAGCAGAAAAATAACACCCATGATCAAAACTGGGGAGAGAAAAACTGTTATCAACAGCTAGAGCACAACAAGCAAACATGCAGTTTTTTAAAATTATGGCAAAATGATTTTTCATCACCTTTTTTTTTTTTTTTTTTTTTTTTTAAATGCCATAGGTAAATGGCAGATGTCATTAAAACAGTTCTTTAATGAATTAGCATGTACCAGGATTATTAATTTGAGCACTAACTGTAAAGGTGATGACACACAGGGCAACTTTTTGAGCAATGTGGCAACCAGATGAGACACAGGGCCCACAACCAATCTAAATTATCCAGATAGAAATGTATTGCCCATTTTCAATGGGAAAGATTGCCCAGCAACATTGCTCAAAAAGCTACCCTGTGTATCATCACCTTAAGCATAAAAATCTTGATTTCAGACATTGGACAGGCTCCTACTAAATTAATGATATTTAAAAAATATTTCTTCAGGAGGCAGAAACGTATTTGTTCACCTGTTTAAAATGGTGCAAACATTTACATTACCGTTTGGGATCAGTAATATTTTTGTAAAAAATAAATTAATACTTTTATTCAGAAAGGACACACTAAATTTTTCAAAAGATTTCTATTTCAAATAAAACTGATCTTTTGCACTTTCTCTTCATCTTGATCATCAAATCAACATATTAGAATGATTTGAATGTGACCCTGAAGACTGGAGTAATGGTGCTAAAAATTCAGCTTTGCCATCACAAGTATTTTCAAATATATTAAAATACAAAACAGTTATTATAAATTGTAATATTTCACATATTGCATTTTTTAACAAATGATTCTTCTTTCAAAAAAAATTTCAAAACTCTTACTGACCCCAAACTTTTGAACGATAGTGTATCTGCACCATGCTGCTGATCCTTGCTTGTTCATATTGAATACATTCAAAATGTACAGAATAAATGCCAAAAATACATCTAAATAATCTCTAACAATTGTAATCTGTGACTTCAATAAGCAATACATGCCAGAAAGCCATGTCTAAATAACTCATTACCTGGGTGACAGATGAGGCCATTGAAAGCTGGAGAATCTTTTGTACTTTATCTTCCCCGAGAGTCTCTAGAGCAGAGGGACTGCGATCTGCAGCGCTGGCCATGAGGTCATAGGTGGTGCCCAGAAGGATCTTCTGGTCACGGAGCATCCGAGCAGATGAGCCTTCACTCTGTCTCTCAGCATCCACTGTAAAATACATTAATGCGTCAATCATGAACTCGGACTGTGACGAGGGCTGAAATTATGTGTAATCTATATGATAAGAGTGGATGATTCATACTCAAAAGTGGAACAGTCTTGAGCAAAGCATTAATCTTTTCAGCAGATCCAAGGCCTGGAATTCTTCTGTGAGTAAAACGGCTGAAGCTGTGGACCCAGCGGAGCAACCACGCATCATCAGTCTTTGCATCACGGTGAAGTTCCTTCAACAGCTTGGATGCCACTGGAAAGTTATTCTGTCAACAAGATTAACACTTGTTTCTTAAAAGTCATATTGCAGGCGGTTTAAACATGAAGCATTTGATAAGCTTGAATGACTGATATTGAAAACAATTAGATATCTATTCGGTCCCCTACTAGGCACCAACACTGATGTTTGAAAACCCTGAGCACCTGTTTCCATGCACTGTTTGCCATTTGGAGTTTCATGTTGAATTTGCAGCTCTTCACCAGCCCTCCGGGTTCCTCTCCACTCGCCTGCTCTGCACCGTCCACCTCCATGCTGTTTTCAGGGGTGGAAGTCAGCCTCTCGAGAATCTTATCCAAGAAGAAACAACTAAAAAACAAAGATGAAAGCATGGTTGGGACATTTGTATAACTCCATGATTAAGCTTTAAAGCACTTCAGGTTGTTTTTCAAGGTGGTGAACCATTTCTTCACTATAATAGCATTGAGAAATCTTTATTCCCCGTGAGGTGTTGTAAAGTAGCAGTAAATCACCGAGATGTGATGATGTCATCCCAAACATTCATGGGGTCCAGTTTAGCATCCGGATAGCTGCTGGTCCATCGTCTGATCATGAACTTGAGAGTATTCACTGAGACTGAGAGCAACAAGACACGTGATAATTTAGTCTGCTGAAAGCCCACAACATGGTTATAAATCTTCAAGCGTTCAACCAACCTTACAAAAATCAATTACTCACCCTCTCCAGTGATATAATTCAGGAAGTCTTGGATCTCCGTCAGAGCTTGGACAGACTGTAGCACAGTGAGACGGCTGCGGTTCAGCAGTGGGTCGATACTTGAGTAGTTCTACATGATACCATGTAATGTAGAAAGAAAAATCAGGTATGTAAATATATGCCTTTTGTTGAAGAAAGGGAAAAACCCCTCTTTACAGGACAGATCACATAGGGACAATTAGAAGCTGTGTGTGTCTGTCTGCATGCCTATGTAACATCCTACCCTCTGTGAAACAACTCAATGGTTTGAAACGGACCTGCATGAAGACTTGCATGCAGTTATTGGCATAGTATTTGGCTCTGTCATAGTCCTCTTGCAGGATGTACAGTAGACTCAGTTCCTGGCTGTAATGGGTCTCCATGATGATCTTGTGCTCTTCCATCTTCATGGCAGCATCGACAAAGCTCAGCAGATCCTGAGTTCTCTCGCCCAGCTGCAACTGCTTCAACATACTACGCATCATGTACTGCAGGTATGTTTCCTATTAGAGAAATAAACAGAAGCAATTACTGCAGGATATTATATTATTTGATAATAGGTGAGATTCCAGGTGAGACACAACCATGAAAAAATAGCTCAAATTGAAACTGCTCAAAATTACTGAAAAATCGTACCACATAAAATGGCTCTGTCCACATTTTTTCTAGGTTGACGGGTGAGTTGTCATCAATGTTGACTGTGGCACAGTACTGCAGAGATTTCCACTCTGTCAGGTGATTATAGGCTTCCAGCGCAGCAATCTCCCAGAAATCTTTCTCAGTGTTTGTGGGCTCTCCATCATTCCAGTCCTCTTTGTTCAAAGCCTGAATCAAAACAACACGTCACAATTCAATTGATAAGGTCAGATATAAAGCACTTTTGCATTTAAACAAATTCAGATAAATGTTCTGAGTGTAAATATTAAATATTCATAAATTAGAATTCTCTGTGGGGTGTCAGATTATACCAGTTTTGACAATGACCGTGATATTTAAAAAATAAAATATTGATGTAATGTTGATATTTCATAAATAATCCAGAGGCAGTAACATCTGGTTGACACTCCAATATAGTAGGCATGCATCTGAATGCTGGCCGTTGAAGACGACGGTGTGTAGCTACTACTGCCACAGAAAATCATAGGTGACACTTTATTTCGATGGTCCACTTTAGACATTCTACTAACTATAAGTAACTTTGCAAATACATGTCAACATATTCTACTAACCCAAACCCTAACACCTAACAGTTGACATGTAGTTGCAAACTTACTTATAGTTAGTAGAATGTCTAAATTGGACTATCAAAATAAAGTGTAACCAAATCATTTCAGAGGAGAGGACAGATGAAAGCGAGACACTTCCTCGCAACACGAAAAAAGCTTTCCATTCTGGGAGTTTTTTTGACTTTTGGACCTTTTTTTGTACGCTTTTGTACAGTTATGGTTATGGTTAGAAACTCTCTGCCTCTCTACACTTATATAGTGATTCAGCTAAAGATGAATTTGACTGATAGCATTATCTATTTTTTTTCTATTTTCGATAATTTCTATAGTCATTGTGATAATATTATCATGAATTATTTTGGCCACTATAATCATGTAGTGAAAATCTGATAGTGTCTTATTCTCTAACAAACATTTAAAAACATTCAAAGCAAAAAGCATATTCTGAATCTGTTTATGTTCCCATAGTGTGTTTGTAACCAAGAAAACACATCAATACCTCATTGTAGAGCTTCACAGCTTCAGCATAATCACTCTTTGCTTCTGCTTGCAGGGCCGTAAATGTTATTGACTTTGTACCAATCTTGCCTCTAAAGATTCCCCTGACGACATCATAATCTCCCAAAGACCTGTAAAGTCTACAGAGGAATATGAAACAGTATAGAACTGATGAACATGGTGAACGCTTCGAACGTTTATGAGGGAGTTTTGATCTTACTTGGCGAGGTGGATCCATCTTTCTGTGTCAGGTGGCAGCTCTCGTTTGCCTCGAGCTCGTTTCGAGGGAGGTTCCTCTGATGTTCCAGTGCCATGAAGCAAACTTTCCTCCAGTAACAGGATGCCCATGGGCTGCTGCAGACTGGCGAGACAGCTGGCACTGACAAGAGCCGGCTCAACACCAAGAAGGGCCTTATGATGATAACTCATATCCTGTAACGTAATGTATAAAATGTGTTTGCATACAGGAAAATAATACAATTAACAGGACAACAGTCTTACTTCAAGATGTGTAATATTCAAGCTCTGTTCAGCCCTGAGATGCCTTGTTCACTAGCTTATAAACAGAGCCATTGTGTCTTATCTCTTATCACAAGTGTGTACACACCTGCACACAAGAAATGAAAGGGGGGAAGTAGACAGTGCTCATGTTGAGGAAGGTGTTCAGGGTCTGCACTAGATCCTTTAGAATGTTGCTCGTTTCTTTACTAGACTTGGATTTCTCCAGTTCAACCAGCACCCCAGCAAACAGTGAGCTGAACAGCTGCTTCGCCAGTGTGGCATCCCTCTGTAAAACAAATTTAAACAAAAACTTTGATTCTGTTGTGCATTTTTTTATATTCAGTCAATTATTTTCAAACACATCTTGACCACATTGTAATAATAATAATCCTGAATCACAGAGAACCTGTGCCAGAGCTTGTAGTGGGGCGATGAGGCTGCTGTACTGAATCTGAATATCAGGAAGATCTCCAACTCTATAGCTGCGGTACAGTGTGACCTGAGCATCCTGACGGATCTTCAGATCTGCTCTTCTCTTCTGTACAACACAGAAAAGAGAATATAGTAATAAAAAAACTTAAACAAATTATAATGCAAATGTCTATCTATGAAAAAGAGCTACCCTTTCTGTTCTTTGGGACTGGATTTCTTTCTTGGCAAATCTGATGTTCTCCTTTTCTTTATCCTTTAGAAATCTCCTCCTGAGCCTCAGAATGTCTGCACGCCGCTCCCGTTCAGCTGTTTGAAAACCAACCAACACAGAGTTTCACTGCTGTGGAAGTCTCTACTGCTTAATGCTAGTCAAGTCTAACCTTTAATCATAGGGAATTGTCAGAAATCAAATGTATTCACGCATTCTCCTTTATCTTTGGTGACTGACCTGCACTTCGACTGTCTGTCTCGTCACCTGCAGCGGTGAGCCTTTTAGAGCCAAACCCTGCACCCACGGCTCTCCAGGAAGCCTGGGGCCGCTCTGATCTCTTTTTCTCAAACACCAAGAGTGACGATAAAGAATCAGATGAAAGGGAATAATCAGCCAGTGTGTCCACACTACTCCCGGTTAACCAGTTATATGCTGAACGGCGTCCTGAAAGAACAGATGTTTATTATTACACAGAAAGATATAGTGAATTGTCATTAGTTATCCTTCAAAAAGAAATTCCCCCCACATCTTTTCTACAGATCTGAGTCTATGGTTACAAAATCCACTGAACAACACTATATAGGTGAACTAAAACTCATTTTATTTTCATGAGGTACCTGCACCAGGAGCCAGAGTCTGGGAGAACTCCAGGGACGTCTGTGTGGCCCTGATTTGACCGCTTACTGTGGATGCCTGGTTTCCTGCAGCCTCTGGACCCTGAGTGCCAGGGCCCTGGGTGGCTTGGGTCTCCATAAACATCGGCGTGAGGACTGTACTCCGCAAACGCCAGTTAGAGTCTATTGTGTAGTCCTGGAATAGATGAGTAGAATCGAAAGCACTGAAATTATGGTCTGCAAAAACAACTTCCATTTGAATTAATCAAATACTAGGTATGATTACAAGAGCCAGGTAAAATACACAGCATGTAGATATGATTTTTGAAATGTGGTAATAAGTAACAGTTCTTACCTGGAACTTGCACTCAGAGAGTGGAAATTCAAACATGCTGAGTGTGAAGTCAGGGCTGTGACTGGTCATCTCGAGTAGCAGGTCAGTGGCCAGACTGAGGAACTGTTCTTCAATGCGGGATGAATACAGTGACTTCAGCACGACAAGCATGCGCTCCATAGTGCCTGGAGGTAAACGGCTCTCGTGACTCCAGAAATTGCGCACATAAAGCCTTCAAGAGAAATTATATAATATATTATATAAGAAATATAAGAAATTATTTTAGGGTGATTAGTGAGGAGATTCAAATGCATTTGTTATTCAAAGGTGTGAAAAAGTTTAATGAAATGATCAAAGCAGGCATCTAGTCTGCTTACTGTAAGCCATGGTTTTCATCTGTCAGCCCCTGGAGGAGACTCTCCCGAGCTGTACCGAGCACTTCAACAGAGGTGCTGTCTTCCCTGCTCTCAGAATCACTGCAAACACACCATTATTATACGCACACTACCGTTCGGAATTTGGGGTTACTGTGAGTACGATTTTTTTTTTCTAGAAGAAATGAATTTATTTATTCAGCATGAATGTACTAAACTGATCAAAAGTAACAGTAAAGACATTTATAATCTCAAAAATATTTCAAATAAATGCTGTTATTTTGAACTTTCTATTCATCAAAGAAGCATGAAAAAAATGTATAACAGTTTCCTCAAAAATATGAAGCAGTTATCTGTTTTCAACACTGATAATAATAAAATGTTTCTTGAGCACCAAATCAGCATATTAGTATGATTTCTGAATGATTATCTGACACTAAAGACTGGAGTAATGACACAGAAAATTCAGCTTTGCCATTACAATTATTTTAAATATTTAAAAATATATTTTTTCACAATACTATCATTTTACTGTATTTTGTCTTACCGCCTTAAAAATAAAAAAATGTAAAATTAAATTAAAAATAAAAGATTAAAAATCTTACCGACCCTAAACATTTGAATGGTAGAGTGCATTTAATTTGTGATGAAATGGTAAATGCAAAACACATTCAATCATAAAACTGTAACTGTAACAACAACAAAAAAAAGATAAGAACCTCATGGGAACCATATAGAGAGAAATAAACAACAAAAGTCCTTTGTGTGAGATGAATGGACTGGAGAAGGGGAGGCTTGTAAAGTCAGTTACCTGTAGTTGTCCTGGATCCACATCAGGATGTCATACATTCTCTCTCTGCAGACAGGAGAAGGATGAGACACAAATGCTGTGACAGTTCCCAAAATCTCCTTTAGCTCTTCTGGCTTCAGACATGCCAGGATCTTATGGATGATGTCCAGACAAACACGCTGTCTGGCTTCATCTCTGAAAGACACAGCGTGTGATATGAAGACGGTTTATCTCAATTATAATATTTCACTATCACAGGCATAAAACCTGTAATAACACAAGTAAAGCAATGGAGGCGTGAGCTACTGCAGTATTAACTGACTTGTGGCTCATGATCTGTGTGAGGCCTTTGGTCTTCAGGTGCAGGAAGATTTCAGGGATGACATCAGCACGACTCAGCACACATTCAAGGCAGTTTGTCTTCAACATCCCATGCAGCTTTGGCAGCAAATAAAAAACAGGATTTACGAATCTGTGGAATATAAAAACAAACATTATTTACAGACATATGCTTTAGCTTTTTCGGATAAGACTAGATAGAATTTTTTTTTATCTCACCGATCCACCAAAGGTGGGAAGTGTTTGGACACTTTGCTTAGGCAAACAATAAATTTGTCATCCACCTCCTTCTTCCTCAAATCCATGAGCTTTGTAATAGTGATATTCAATAAGGGCCTTTCATTTTGCTACCACGTAAAAAAAAAACAAAAAAAACAATAGTAAGTTTACTGGACACTACAGTATCTAAAGACAACCATCATATTGCACAATAATACATTAAATGAAAGCTAAATAACTCTGGTGACAAATGTGATATAGTTGGGCAGGAACAAACAGCCACACATACATTTTCTCGCTCAGTCATGTAGTTTAGGATTAACCCAATGATCTCAGCAGCTGCTGAATACACCTCCTTATATCTGATGAATGATAAGTTGTTGGCCAGTGACTGGAAGTATCTATAAGAAAAATTGTAACAGAACAACATTGGTTTTAATACAAATTTACAATTTCAGAAAAAAAACATGAATCACATTTGTATGAGAAAATGAATAATAATAAAATACAGTTAAAAAATGTTTACCTGTCGTGCTCAATGCCACATGCAGCATCATAAGGAGGAAGATTATTGGCCATTGCAATACCTAAAAGCTGCAATCCAACAGAGTTATCCTTGCTGTTGGGATCTGTTCCAGCAAACCGTTCATATATCAAACTATAGGAGGAAAGGGGGGAAAAGGGGAAAAAAACCTTTAGGATTTTGCAATCCACTCATGCATGGTCATTTAGCCTGGCATCAAAAATCCAAGCCTGCAATCTCAGCAACTCTCAATTTGAAATATTTTCACTACATTTACAAACTACAGTTAATAAATAAAGTATATTAAGCCATTCAAAAATAACCTGGGCTGCTCTTTTTAAATTTCTAAAAGATTATAATAGAATTATTATAGAAGAGGATTATAATTCCTCTTCTATAATAGAAGCATGTCAAATGCTTCAGCTTCATGTCTGCATAATTGTTCATAACCATACAGTATGTCATAATTTGTGTCCTTCAATTCAATTTATTACGAACCAGGGAAAAAAGCAGTCTAAATGTCTGTTTTCTTACTCGTAGGGTATTGTGAGGCAGTCCTTCCAGCATTCCACAACTGTGCGGATGATCTCCAGATTGTGGCGGAAAACCGCCCGTTTGGTGTGGAAGCAGTTCTTAACCAGAAACCCAAGGAGCCTATTGGCCAAAACTTCATCTCTTGTGCTACCCTAAATGGTGAGAGAGATAAGGGAAAGAGACAAACTAGATTAAAAAGTATGCAACATACCAACATAATTTTCATACGCAGGTTTCTTTGCAAAAAAGTTTATGTACACACATACAGACAGATTGGAAGTCAATACGCAATTTATAAAAATACCATCTCATACTTACTTTTGGTGTGGTCAAACTGGCCCATGAGAGGACAGTCACCACAATGTCCACTACCATAAAGTGAATGCCCTCTCCTCCATTGCTACTGGAAACCACCAGCTGCACCAGTGGGCCCAGCCAATGCTTCGCATACGGACGAAATATCTGGACATAAAGATGTACAATAAAAGCAACACATAAACAACATATCAATAAATCCACAGATATGAAAATGCAGAGGCAGTACCTCTTCGGTATTGATGATTAGTTTGGCTATGAAGAGTCTAATGTTCAGAGGGGTGGATGGATTGTCCAGCTTCCCCTGCAGGAACTTCATCCAGGGAGGAAGAACACTAGGTGTCACACCCTAAAACAAAACATAGCACATATCTGACAGTGTTCTCACAAAATCTAGGCAAAACTGTTCATGGCCATGAGGTCATGCTGAGACAGACCTTCTCTATTTTAGGGGTAATGTTGTTCCTTTGCATGTGGTGCAGTAGTGCCGTCATATTGGCCATACACTCATGTTGATTTAGCTCATCCATCTCCAGCTCCACAGTCTCATCTTGAGACACAACCTCCCTACGCTCCTAATAATGCAGACAGTTATTCATAAAATATTTTTTATATAATCTTAGAGATAATATTCTGAAACAGATGACCTCTACTTTATAGAAAACTACTACAGAAGGACCTACTCGAGTCCTGCTGGAGCTGTTCTCGCCTGAAGGATTCTGGGAGTTGTAGGAGAAGCTCTGAACTCCAGTGGAGAAGTCAAACTGACTCATCTCCTCACTGAGACTGCTGTCTGCCATGTAGGACTGGGAGGAGAGGTATACAGGGGCATCTGAAAAAGAACAAGAGTTTTAAGAGAGCAGATGGGAGCCTGCAGTGCTTTACAAGGAATATGCATGATGACAACAACAGCATTTTCATGAATATTAGTGGATGGCATTTATCTTTGTAAACATGCAGTTGTTAAAAAGCTTGTGAATATCTCAGTCAACCTACCTCCGTTTTCTCCACTCACTTCTTTCCTGATCATGACATATTTCTTTTTCCTCTCAATAGGGACCTGTAAATGCAAGGAAACATGATACCAAACAACAAAAAACAAGTACAAATATCATATTACATGTTTAAGAGCTTTACTTACATCAATCTCTATAGGAAAGTTGTACACCCTTTGTGTATCAATAAGGTTGTCAAATATGAACTGATTCTGGAAAATATCAAATGACAAAATTCACCTACAGAAGAGGTTATACTTCTATCAGAGTCTGTTTCACTAGGAATGTGTGTGTGCCTTTCTTATGTAAAATGGTGACCAACAGAAAGAGTAATTTTTATGGTTATTTGATAAACTAGGCTGCCAAGAACATAAATGGTAAGTGAACAAATACCATACATTAATCAATTGTAAAAATGGAAAAAAAAATAACATAAACATTGAATTATGAACTGCTTGTACACAATACGTATTGAGTTGTTGTTGTTTTTTGTGCGCAGTAACAGACCTTGTCAGGTTTCTCAGTGAAGAGGAAGCCCTGATAGAACTTGGTCTCGTTGAAGCTGCAGCTGATCAGGGCGATGGTACAGTTATAAGCAGCACAGTGATACTGTCTCCTCAGCTCCAGCAGGACTGTCTCTCCTGCCATGTTCTCAGTGAAGGCCTCAAAACACAATCTGACATATATTGTATTGATCAGAAATTCTACTTTATTATGGCATTTTTGCAGTTTGCTCCAGAATTCCCGAGACTGAAGAAATGCAGTTGCGAGGGAAAGTGGAAGTTAAAGTTTTTAAAACACAGATAAAGCATTTATAATGTCGGAGCCATAACCTTGTGGGCAGCACCGACATATAGCGCAACAGCACTTAGGGCAACCCAAGTTCAAGTCCCGGCTTGTGGTCCTTTCCCAATCTTATACCTCTCTCTCCTCCAATACACTGCAATACTCTATAAATAATTAAGAACTGTCAATTTTAACTTCATGTCGACTTTAAGGACTTTATAAAAAAAAAAAAATTGTGTTCCAGTCTAAGGAATTCTGTAGAAAACTATTCCTTTGGTAACATCAAAGGGGCACACTTAATCAGCTGACCATATAAAGTGTTATATATGCTCTTGAGGGTAAAAAAAGAAAATTGTCATATCACACAACATACTTGAGGAGGTTCTTGGAAAGCTCGTTGCCTTCTGCACTGCCAGTGCCACAGAAGGCCTGGTTGATGGCAGAGTTTTTAGAATAGACTTCCTCTTTAGGCAGACGAGAGTATAACACCTCCAACAGCTTACAACAGCCAATCTTCATCATAATCTGACTCTCAAACACTGACTCCACAGACTGGAGGACATATGACAGGAAAGACACAATAGCAGAATGAATGATTGAAAAGACAAAAACATGTTTTGAATAGTGATGGGAAGAAAAAAAGCTTTTCGAAACTCTGAATCAATAGAATTATTTGTTTTGCAAAATGATTCAGTGTTTCAAAGCGTTCGAACTGCCACATGCTGGTGGCCTCTGCTGGTCAGAACAGTGTAAATGTAGCAAAAAATCAGCTCAAACAAGCGTAAAACACTTTTTACAAACTAATTGCAAATGGTTTTTTGAAAGTGCAATCTATTAAGTACAATTAACAACATAACCTGTCAACATATGTATTTCTATACCTCGTGCAGACATCACGCGTCATCAGCGCGTTCCACGTGGAACAACTAGAGCTCAGTAAGTTGTTTACGTTCATTATTAATAATTTAACACCATCACTCGTTTCGTGACGCTTTGCAGAATCTGCTGTGTGCGTTCATGTCTTCTGAAGGGAGGGTGGGATCTTATGCTTTTAAAGCTGATATTGCTAGCCATTCCGAAATTGCCTACCCTGCCTTGTTTAAATATCAAGTGTTTTTATGATATGTGTTGTTTTGTTAAATTGTTATGGTTGTAATGTTTTTTTTTTTTTTTTATGGAGAGCTTGGTTAATCAGGCCAATAAAAGACTATTAACTACAACTCTTGCTTTTTATTATACTAATGTGTCATTAAATGTATAAACATTTATAAGACTGATTCAAGATCAGGTAAAAACCAGAAATTTTACAGAAATTGCCCCCTATAGAATATCCCCTAGCAGCAAACTATTGAAATTTCTAAACATTTCAGAACCGTTATGACGTGGCGAAGCTTCGTTTACAGAAATCATGTGACTTTGGCAGTTTGAAACGCGCTCCGAATAACTGGTTCGAAACAAATGATTCGCAAAGTTAAGCACCCATCACTAGTTTTGAGCGCATCTGAATCGTTTTAAGTATAGTATACTCACCTTAGTGAAGCGTGCCTGTAGAGTAGACATGATATCAGCAATATTAGTAATGAAGAACTGAGAGAGTGCCTGAGGGCTGCAGTAAGAGGCCAGTAGTAGAAGGACTCTGTCTATAAGACCCATGAGCATGGAGTTTGAAGGAACATCTTTGGCTTGAAATGACTGGTAGATAGTGCTGAGGAGAAGAACCTGTCTTTCCAACTGGGACCTGATAAAGAGAAATAATATGCAACAAATGCATTTTAGAAATAAATCTATGAACTTCAAATAATAGACACATAAACTGGAATTTTTGGTACTTACTGGCGAGCAATATTTTGAAAGCAGGTCTGAAAGAGTTCCTCCATGATATGTTTTTTATCCCGGCACAGAACTCTAGCCATGAGCTTCAATAACACAGGACTCTGAGACAGCTGCAGGGCCTCTAAAAACTGGCGTTACCAAAATGAAGGACTAATTATTATCATTTAACAAAAGATACTTTTTTTATGTTCTCCCTGTTCACTCCGTGTAAAAGTGAAACAGTATCCATAGTCTTCGGAGTATATAACTTGTGAGGATAATAAAAATTTTTTACACTTGTAAAAAAGAAAATCAGATAATATAACAAATCTTTAAGAAACCAAATAAAATAAAGATGCAAAATATAGTCTTGGGTATAGGACCTATGTTACTTAATAAAGATGAGTTATATTTATTTAAAATATTGAAAATTACAGCACTTAAATTAATATGATTTTTAAGAAGTCAAGAATCCAGAGTTTTAAATTGATTGGTTTGAGTTAAAAAGATTGGTTAGAGTTAGTTTCCAAAGTACATTGAATGGAAATTATAGCAGGTGAAATTAGGAGCAAAAGAATACTTTTTGAAAAGATATGACCACCTCTGAAATGAAAGATTATAATATACTAAAAATTAATATCCAGTTTAAGCATCTCACTTTGCGAATGCAGTCCATGTAGTTGTTGCACTGAAGTGATCCCCGGGGGAATTCATCTGACTGCATAGGGAAATGTGTAGCCACCAGCGTCTCCAGAGCCCTCCTGAGCTCCTCCAGTGGCATGCTGGGTAATGCAGTGAAGAAGGGCAGCATGATCAGAGCCTGGCTCTAATCACAGAGAGAAAGATATGAAGAAATTAATGTAGACTCCATTTGCCAAATGCCATAAACATGCACTGTTTCCAGATTTAGCTTTGGTCTTTACCATATTACAGTGTCAATGTAAAAAAAAAAATGCCACGACAAGAATAAGAGAAGACTATAATGTACAACTGGTGCAGATTGTCGTGTATATTTGCAAAGTACAGAGTAAATAAAAATTTGACTGCTAAAAATAGGAAAAGATTACCTTGAGATTTAATGGCATAGATATATCTGTGAGAAGAGCAGTGAAAGTGGTGAACACAGCATTGAATGCTGGGTGATCTGTATTGGAGCATACAGAGGAATTTATCTGCAGAAAAAACGAAATCTTAAAATCTACTTTTGAAATTCCCATTCATGTAACCATTTTAGCTCTTCACAATGCACAGAAAATAAAGTATTATTGAGTATGTGGTACCTGGAGCACTTTGGCGAGCAATGACAGGACTGAAGTTTTGCTCTCTGGTGAGGCTGCAGGACCCTCCCACCATGGCCTGAGTAAATCCCACTCCTTCAGCACCTGTTCAGCCAATTGTGAGCCTTGGGACATTCTGACAGAACGCTCACGGAAACTATGATCCAACATGCCGTTCAGCAACACACTAACCTAAAAAGACAGTTGGACAGGAAAACGTCAGATTTCAGTGCTTATGGAGAAAATGGTAAAACATCTAGGACTTATTTGTATTATTTGTCTAACCAATCAAGAGCAAAAGCATGTTATAATCTCAAGTTAGACACAATTTCAAGGGTTCAGTCAAAATACGTGCAGAGAAACTAGAGTTTTATCCTGCTGGTGCTTTTGTTTACCAGAGATGCACTTCCCGAAAGCACCGTTGATCTGGCTGGATCATAAAGACCATTGGGGCCAGTGGTTTCTAAATTTTACATAGGCTAACAATGCTTTTAGGAAACGTAGCCCAGTCTAGTTTGATGCCTCACCATGCTGGGGTTCTGGTTGGCTGCAGCCAGCAGCAGCGGCACTGTGCACTCCACACTGCGGAGTAACTCAGTATTCAGAGATGTCTGGAAGAGGCTGTAGAAGTACTCTCCGTGAGAGAAGCTGAGGAAGTGAGGATTCAGACTGCCAGAGAGAGGGACGGAGAGTGTAATGGTGTTCAGCAGAAGGCCAACCGTCTGTTCACTCTGAGTTGTTTAGGGAAACAAAAAAGACCGGTTTCAAGGTTGAACATGAACATTCTGTGATCTTCAATGTCTTACGGCTGGTTCTTAAATGATAAGACTAGAATCTTCAGACTCTGCACACTACACGGCTTGTAAAAACCGACTGAGACCAACTGGAACAGACCCGGTCTGTTTGGGCATGATCAGTCGTCACAACCAAATTACATTCATAATCGGCCTGACAGTCTTGTAATGTGTTCCCAGCTTTAGTCCTTCCCTGTAATTCAAACCACTTACCTGATTTCCCAAACAGAACGCCAACTGCACAAGACTGTTAGCCAACTTCCTGCTGCCAACATCCATGGAGGGCAGAGACTTCCTTTCGTTTCCAGGAGCTATGCTTTTATACACACTAGTGAGAAGTTTGGAGCCCAGAGAGTGACCGAAACCAGCATCCTACAGAGAAATTGTAAACATCCCAACCCAAGTCAATGTAACTATTACGTAGACTGAACAGAATTACAATAACATTAATTTGAGCAGTGTGTACCTGACTGTGCAGAACAGAGTTGAGCAGCCCAGACTGGTGAAGCTGCTTACAGGCTGAGAGTAAAAGATGCATGCTAGCATGACTGTCTCTGGTGTCTGCCTCATACAGATCAATTGCACACAACTCCTCCACACTGTCCAGAACAATCAAGACACACACATAAAAACTATTTACTTCAATCACTAAAATCAGTTAAAAAATGTCAAAATTTCATCAACAATAGTTCCAAATCACTGCAACTGTAACCACAGTTTATAGCCTTTCTACAAATGTACGTTGAGACGTTTGGAAATAGGAGGTGTAATGGAATCAGGAAAAAATACAAACTGGATTTAAACTTTTGAGCACCACTGCGCAACGTGTCAGAGTAGCTAGGTGTAAACATAACTTTATAACTATGTATGAATAATTCACTGAAACCAAATACAAATTAAGCAGACCTCTGTACGGTTATTCTCTTCCTAATGCTGCTCTCCACTTGTGTCCTGTAAGGCGTTGATGCCAAAACTTTAAGCAAAGGAGCGCATACTTCTGGCAGCTGAGTTATCACTTCTAGATCAGCCATGTTGAACCCAATGGAAGAGGGCTCACACACCGTCAGCGCCACCAGTGTGAAGAAGGAAGTGTTGAAAAAATCCTGCTCCATTAACTAAAGAGAAAGTGAACAAGTTAAAGCAGCATGGTATTTTTTTTTTAACTTTGTAGATTCTGGTAGGTTCACTAGAGCGTTTGGCAGGTAGACTCTTAGAACAAAAGTAAATAAGATCATAAAATACTATTTTAACCTTTTTTCAATTTATTATGTTTCCCCTAAAATATACAGGCAACAAAGATCTTACCTTCCAGAGATCCTGTGGACATTTCTTTAGTACCATGGTGGAGAACTCCAGCATTCGGACAATGATGGAGCACTTGCTGTAGTTGTACTGCTCTGTCTCACGAGGGCTTAAGTGTGACTGACCTGCACTACCTATTCTGAAGCAAGCTCTGGCAGCCTGAACGTCCTGCATGGACAGCTCTGTAAGGAAGAAACGGACAGCTGGCAAAAAGCTGGACTTCTCACCAGTGCCTGGATGCAAAGAGGAATGGGAGAAACAAAGAAGCTATTAGCAATAATTCGACAGATACCGATTATTTCACGGATATGAGAAGATTTTAGTTATGCATCTTAAGTTGAGGTAATTCATGGTGTGGATTCACCCACCCAGGATCCTCTGGGGTTGCACACAGTGCAGTTTTGTGAAGGTGCTGTAGCAGTCAAGAGCAGCCAGCAGTAGATCCATCCACTGCAAGGTGCCTCTGATGCTGAAGGGGGCTTCAACCTCTCTCAAAGTAGGCTGGGAGAGTAAACCGCCTCCCTCCAAACACGAAACGAGAAAACCTGGACCACGCTGCTTCACCTGTTCATCCAGCCACGCCGCAGGAGATGCTTTACCTGTCAAAAGAAGAAAAGAGAGACATTTTAAAAAAACTGTGTAGTCATATTGAATAAAAATGTGTTGTTTTTCTCAATAATCTTAGTAATCATTCTGATATGCAATTCAAACACAATCCTAGAGGTGCAAAATGACCTAAATCACAAAAGGCATTTCTACACTATTTATTGGACCAAGCTTTCCTATAACATTTAATTAAAACCACAGTAAATCATTCTGGACATATTTTCTGCTTAGTGAAATTCTGAGATTGGTCAAAAAGAATCCCTGTGCTACCAGTGAATATTTTTACAGTTGTTAATTTCAAGTTGATTTGGTCAATTCATGTTATGTTCAAATTCTGAAGAAGGAGATTGAAATGTCTTCGAAGAGGAGAGTCCCTGAATGGAAATTAAATCACTGTGCTGCCTTCATTATAAATATCCTGCCGGTTACCGGGCAGCAGAGGCACAAGTTCAAAGAAGAGCTCCATGCTTTTGTGTCGGCACTCAGTCTGTGGTCTTCCACACTGGGTCAGCAGCCACATGACTACATCTGACAAGCACACTGACTGGTCTGGAGGGAATCCTCTGCGGAAAGAGTAGAAAATGCAGGTCTGTCAGTTTGTTACAACACAGACACATAATGTTCACTTTACTCACATTACAAATGTGAATTAAGGGAAGTTAAGAATAATATCCTAATCAAATGTGTGTGTACCTGGGTATGCGTCTCTTGGTATTCTTATTGAGGGAGTCTGCCTTGTGCTTGATAATTCTCATCAGATGATCCAGGGAACTACAACACTGTTGGACAGTTCCTGTGAAAAAAATAACAATATGACAGGATAGATCATAGTCATGAGCATCAAACAGGACGTATTGATGAAGAGAATATGTCTAGTCTTACCCAGGGACTTTTCATCAAAGTGGGCCAGAGCCAGACTCTCAACAAACACCACCAGCACCTCAAAAACAAACTGCTCTACCAAAGAGCTCTCTTCTCTGAGAAACAAAACAATATTTGGATAAACATCTGCATAAATACCATTTTCATTCGCTACAGATTTCTTACATTCACTCAAGATGGCATAGAATATATTGCTGAAATGTTGAGAGGCTGTACGTAGCCCATCTAATGAGCTCTTCTGCTCATCACACACTGACCTGAACTGTCTGTACATGCTGTTAAAGGCAAGCGCAGCTCCAAGCCTCTTGAAGACGTTGGGGTGTAAGGCCAGGCTGTAGATACGTTTGAAGAGAGATTTTGTGTTGGTTGGGCTCTTTTCCTGCTGTTTGGGTGTGGTCTGTTTAATGGACCATTTGACAAATTCCTGGATACAGGTGCCACTGAAGTCTCTGAGGGTGCTGTCTAACGGATCCACAATTCCATCCTGTGCAGCCCAAACAGATTAACAGCCCCCGTTTATAAAAGGCGAACTCAATTTTGAATAAAATAAAGTGTGTCTACTGAAGGAGTTTACTTGCCAAAATGGCCTCCAGCACCGCCACTGTGTCTTGGCTCTCAAATTTTCTGTTGTTAGTGAACCAGTGGATAAGCTGCATCACCAGAGGTTCAAACAGCTGCCTCGTCACCTGAAGAAGTAGTCAAAGTTTCCATGTTTGTGGAACTCACACATGACTGACAGAGACCGATTAAAGTGGACAAAATGTGGACATGAAACTATGAACTTTAAGTGATTCTCAACCAGGGGGTCGGGGGGCACTAGGGGGCCTCATCAAATTTCCAAGGGGACTACGAGATGACTTGATTTTTTTTTTTTTTAAATGAATCATTCATTCATTCATTAAATATTACTTTATATATTTTTTAACAATTAAATAAATAACTTGCTGTACATAATCTAACTTAACCTTTAAAGGACAAAAACTATGTTACATTAGAAAACCTGACTGTCAAATTAAATTTTTATTCTGTTCATCATATTTAAAGGGCACACATTAAGACCTGGTCGACGTCACAGGCCAGGCGTAGAAGAACAGGAAAGACTTTTCTGTGTAGGTTGTACATGGGAGGAGCAGATTTGTCGTCTTCTGTCATCTGGGCTCCTTTACCCACCATGTATATGACCAGACTGTGCAGAAGCTCACACGCTGCAACCTACACACCAGACAGAATTATCACTTTCAAAATGTTAATAAACTTTAATCAACAATGACAAGAAAATTTGACTATGATTACTTTAGTTTGTCTGTCACTGGAGGACAGTGCGAGCTCTGTGACCCTTGGCAGGAAGGAGTCCAGGTAGATCACAGGCTTTATGTCTTTAAAAGGCACAGCAAATCTCAGCCTCTTCTCACAGTCCCATGCCACAAAACGCTTCATCATGTCCTCCGCAGAAACAGCTGGGGTTAGATATGAGAAAATGCAATATATAAAGCTTAAAAAGAAGCAAGCAAAATTAACAAGTACTGCCTTTTTAAAAAAGCCAACAACTAATTTATTTAATAGCAGCAGAAACAAAATAACCTGTCACAAGGCTCCTGTTGAGCTGTCCTCCCAAGTGTCCAAGCAGACGTACCACCCTGCGTCTCACAGCAGCAATCGGAGACTCATCTCCCTAACAGAGACCACAGTAACATGATCAGGACACTGTGTGCATGCAGTTACGTACATATTATACTATCAGAATCAGATTCACAGTATGTAACACAGTTACATCACAGAATCAATCACACAGACAAAATCAAAATATGGCAAACAAATCAATCTAATTACCACAGACAAGTGCTTTGATTTCTTCAGGAGCCTCATCATGACTTTTCCATAACTTTTTGAACTTCCCGTTGACACAAACGTCACTTCCATATTGCCGTCATCTTGTTCTAATTGAATGATAAAAAACAAATAAAAAATTAAAGCTGCAAGCAGCGATGAAAGGGCCCTCGCACCCGTGCCATCAACACTTGTTGGCTTTAGGAAGACAGAGCATGGTTGGGAAATGTACATTTAAGGAGGTATATATAGTAAGAGTATGTCAAAGTCAGTAACAAAATGTTTTGTATAATGGTAATAATAGCATGCTTCATGACTCAGCTAAGTGTTGCTAGCATGTTTAGTCTGTTTCTAGCATGCTTAGTACACAATAATTATGTGGTTAGTACTGCATTACTGTGTTAACCATGTCAGTTTCTGTTGCCAGTAGGTGGCGTTATGACTATAACTGAATATGAGCATGGATGTGTGTTCAGGACAGAACTCTTATCAAACGTGTGAAGTTTGGTGCAAATTGGACATTGCCTTCTTGAGTAACAACAAAGTCATGTTTCATTGAATTAGCATTCTTTAGCACTTAGCTAAGCATTGTTAGCATGTTTTAACATGTTTCTAGCATGTTTAGAACTCAATGGCATTTTTAACATGTTGCTAGAACGACATCAACGTGTTAAACATGTCACTTCCTGTTGCCAGTAGGTGGCGCTATTACTATAACTGAACATTCTCATCTAGGTGTGTTCAGGCCATGACTCTTATCAAAAGTGTGAAGTTTGGGGCAGATTGGACATTCCATGCCTGAGTTACAGCAAATTCCTATTTAATTGCAATAATAGCATGCTTTAGCACTTAGCTAAGAGTTTGATAGCATGTTTTAGCATTTTTCTAGTATGTTGTTAGCATGTTTAACACTTGCTGGCACTTTTTATATGTTATTAGGAGTCCATAACAGTGTTAAACATGTCACTTCCTGTTGCCAGCAGGTGGCGCTATGACTGTAACTGAATATAAGCATGGTCATGTGTTCAGGACAGAACGCTTATCAAAAGTGTGAAGTTTGGGGCAGATTGGACATTCCATGCCTGAGTTACAGCAAATTCCTATTTAATTGCAATAATAGCATGCTTTAGCACTTAGCTAAGAGTTTGCTAGCATGTTTTAGCATTTTTCTAGTATGTTGTTAGCATGTTTAACACTTGCTGGCACTTTTTTATATGTTATTAGGAGTCCATAACCGTGTTAAACATGTCACTTCCTGTTGCCAGCAGGTGGCGCTATGACTGTAACTGAATATAAGCATGGTCATGTGTTCAGGACAGAACGCTTATCAAAAGTGTGAAGTTTGGGGCAGATTGGACATTCCATGCCTGAGTTACAGCAAATTCATATTTAATTGCAGTAATATCATTCTTTAGCACTTAGCTAAGTGTTTGCTAGTATGTTTTAGCATGTCTCTAGTATGTTGGTAGGATGTTTAGCACCTACTGGCATTTTTTTTATATGTTATTAGGAGTCAAGAACAGTGTTAAACGTCACTTCCTGTTGCCAGCAGGTGGCGCTATGACTATAACTAAATATGAGCATGGACATGTGTTCAAGAGATAACTCTTATCAAACGTGTGAAGTTTGGGGTAGATTGTACATTGCCTTCTTGAGTAACAACAAAGTCCTGTTTCATTGAATTAGCATGCTTTAGCACTTAGCTAAGTATTGCTAGCATGTTTTAATATGTTTCTAGCATGTTTCGAACTCAATGGCATTTTTAACATGTTGCTAGAACGGCATCAACGTGTTAAACATGTCACTTCCTGTTGCCAGTAGGTGGCGCTATTACTATAACTGAATCTGAGCATAGACATGTGTTCAGGCCATGATTCTTATCAAACGTGTGAAGTTTGGGGCAGATTGGACATTCCATGCCTGTGTTACAGCAAATTCCTATTTAATTGCAGCAATAGCATGCTTTAGCACTTAGCTAAGTGTTTGCTAGCTTGTTTTAGCATGTTTCTAGTATGTTGTTAGCATGTTTAGCACTTGCTGGCACTTTTTTTATATGTTTTTATATGTCCACAACAGTGTTTAACATGTCACTTCCTGTTGCCAGCAGGTGGCACTATGACTGTAACTGAATATGAGCATGGTCATGTGTTCAGGACAGAACGTTTATTAAAAGTGTGAAGTTTGGCGCAGTTTGGACATTGCCTTCTTGAGTAACAACAACATCCTGTTTCATTGAATTAGCATGCTTTAGCACTTAGCTAAGTATTGCTAGCATGTTTTAACATGTTTCTAGCATGTTTAGAAGTCAATGGCATTTTTAACATGTTGCTAGAATGGCATCAACGTGTTAAACATGACACTTCCTGTTACCAGTAGGTGGCGCTATTACTATAACTGAATATTCTCATGTAGATGTGTTCAGGACAGAACGCTTATCAAAAGTGTGAAGTTTGGGGCAGATCGGACATTCCATGCCTGAGTTACAGCAAATTCCTCTTTAATTGCAATAATAGCATGCTTTAGCACTTAGCTAAGAGTTTGCTAGCATGTTTTAGCATGCTTCTAGTATGTTGTTAGCATGTTTAGCACTTGCTGGCACTTTTTTATATGTTATTAGGAGTCCATAACAGTGTTAAACATGTCACTTCCTGTTGCCAGCAGGTGGCGCTATGACTATAACTGAATATGAGCATGGTCATGTGTTCAGGACAGAACTCTTATCAAACGTGTGAAGTTTGGGGCAGATTGGACATTCCATGCCTGAGTTACAGCAACTTCCTGTTTCATGGCGAAACATCGAAATTTGTCAGGCCGCCGAGGACCCGCCCTTCGACGAAAACTCAAGATCTTAATTTAACGTCGCAAAGGCCTTAAGATTACACTCACCAAATTTGAAGATGATCAGATTAAAACTGTAGGAGGAGTTCGTTAAAGTACGAGGCCTGAAAATGGCAAAAACTGCACAAAAATCTGAGAGGAAGTTGAAAATGGCTGACTTCCTGTTGTGTTTAGGGCTATGCTCCAAGAGACTTTTTTGTAGGTATTAGGTCAATACATGTATGTACCGAATTTCGTGCACGTACGTGGAACGTTGCGGGAGGCGCACTCCGTTGAACTTTTATAGGTGGCGCTATCGAGCCATTTTGCCCCGTCCTATTCTGAAACCTATATCAGATGTAAATTTTCGCCAGTTCTGACGCGTGTGCAAAGTTTTGTGAGTTTTCGAGCATGTTTAGGCCCTCAAAAATGCAATTAAATGCGGAGAAGAATAATAATAATAATAATAATAAACAGAGCAATTCCAAGAGGGTCCTCACACCATCGGTGCTCGGGCCCTAACAATCAGCTAATAAAGGAATTTGATAATAATCACTGACCCTTAGATATCCAAGAAAGAATAGTTACCAGTGACCATTTCTTTGACAGTACAGTATTTAAGATAAATATGATGAGGTTACAAATAACTGACCAGAGTTACTGGTTGTTTTGAGGTAGCCATCTAAATGTGGCAGTATGTCTGCGTAGTGCGACTGCATGATGGCAGAAGGGATCAGAGAAGACCAGGACTCCAGAGCATCCAGCGCTGCTGTGGCTAGAGGAGCATGACTCAAACCCAGACGCAGAGCAGCCTTCAAACAAAACAACGAAAACAGACGATCATTCCATACATATATCATGCTTCAAGAATGTGATTGCCATTTACTGTAAATGAAAAAATAGAATGTTGATAGTCACAAAATTGCCCATTTGCTTCCCTTTCCTAACCTGCAGAGCTGGTATATATGCCTTGATATCCAGAGCCACCATGTCAGGATGAAGAGAGAGGGTGAACATCAGACAGGCAGCCAGTAGCTCGTCTTTATATTGTTTCATACGTACACAAACCTGAGGAAATAACAAAAACTTTCGCCCTTCAAATCATCACATTCATCATACACAACAGTATGACCAGAAACAAAATACTTTGATGAATGAAACATAAAGCTGACTGCAATGTTCAAGCATCTATCACAGAAATAAAGTGACGAAAAGGGTCAAAAGGTCACCTCCTTTCCAAACTTTGCAAGGAGCGAAAAACAGGCACTCTCCATGGTGGAGCCGCCACCACCACCAACACTTTTAGGCCCTTGTTTTAGGTCCTATAAGCAAAAGATACTGGTTTTGTCAAGGTTTATCAACACATTAAATTGAGGAGCTAATGTGATGGAGAGTGTGTATTACCTGAAAATAGTGAATTTTCTTGGCAATGCTCATAGAGAGGGAGAGGAGCTTATAAAAGCCGCTGACCAGAGGGAAACGTATTGATTGCAGAATGAGCTCGTGACACAGGGGGTACATCCACTGGGCAAAATACTCAGGATTTCTTGAAGGCAATAAGTCACTATAGAGAAGGTAACAATAAGGGCGCAAATAAGAGTTGTTGTTTGTTTGTTTGATTGATTTCTGGCATTACCAATAGAAAAAAAAATAGTTTTGGCACCTGCAAAAGTCAACCAAGTTGATAAAGGCAATAAAGTCTTTGGGTTTGTTGGGTATCAGGTTTGCTGTGGGGTCAGATGAAGGCATAAATCCAGCACTTGCTTCACTCTGGGCCTGAGAAAAAGAAGAAATACTTTACAAAACTGGCCATAACATTTGTTAACATCTAACATTTGTGTTTCAAGTTTATTTCTTATATGTACTACTTTAGTACACACACAAAAATTTCCTCTACAGTCTTCAGAAATACTGTGAGCAGCATTTAGTGAGGAAGAATCGGGGGACCGTAAATTATTGCCACGGTTTTTCCAGGTTTATGATCATTTAAATCATCCATTTGGAATTCCTGTACATAAATTATTGAAAATAAATGATGTTTTTTATTTCTGCTCCGTTTCTTTAACTACCCACATTTTTACTATCCATTCAAGGTGCAGCACTGCAACATTACCTCATCTGCTGCATTGACTTTCTGCACTGAAAGATCAAGTTTCTCCACAATCTTCATGACCGACTGCACCAGTGCATCGTATAAGTGTCGGTTTATGTCTCTCAGGCTGTAGTTCTTGGCAGCTGGAGCTCCATCCATGAATCCTGTGTCCTACAATCACAGCAAATTAGATCAGTTCAGACATTAGATTAATCTGATTTAATCTAGATTCAACAGCTTTTATGATTACATGGTCACATTCAAACCCAATAATACATCATTAAAATACTAACAAATTAAACCATTACTTTAACTAGATAATTAAATTAAACCTGTGTTCATCAAATAAACATCTATTTTCTTACTTTAAAGTTTTCACAGTCCAGAAGCCCTTTAAAGAGGTCAAGGTAGTCCTTAGAGGAAGGAACTTTCCATTTCCCAGAGCGCACCACGGTGGAATCCTCCTCAGCTTGAGAACCACCGGAATGAATGCTCCCTTCCTGACGGTGAATAAATATATACCACTTAGACATTTAGATTTCATGATAATTATAATAATTTAAACAAAAAAAAGCAAAAAAAGCTAAAAGCACATTTAGCAAAAACACTTACTTCTGACTGAAGAACTGGCTTAGAGCACACTCTGATCAGGCCTTGGTGAACTGTTGTTGAAGAAATGAAGAGTGTGAGTGCTGGTAAAAACTAACCTAGAATCAGATCAGGCAAGTTAACCTCCATCTCATCCTTACCCACAGAACTAGTGAAACTCCACAGGACAGGACCTCGAACTGCCATGGCAACAAACACCTTGATGATGGAGCGGCAGGTGGCATACTGCATTCTCTGGCTGTACTGAGGGAAGCTGTCCATCTGAACCACAAGGAGGCGCTCTAGCACGGGAGTGTACACTTCAGGGATCTGTAACCAGTTATAGAAATTACAATAGAATCTGTTAGGTAAGGTTAAAGGTAACAAACAGTAGCGGCTCCTGACAGTAAATTTATGCAGAGCAGATTCTGGGTCTTCGAGCTAGTTTATTATAAACATTTTGAAGCTTTATATTGTAATCGCTGAACACGCAGTAAACTTATGGCAGAGGTCTGGTGTCCTTGCATTATTCAGCCTGATGGTGGCACTCTAATCGACAGGCACACCACACACCATCTTAGAATTGCCTTAAAGGGATAGTTCAACCAAAATTTCAATTAAAAATTTTAATTAGCCCATGATTTACTCACCCTGAAGCCATCCTAGGTGTATATGCCATTCTTCTTTCAGACTAATACAATCGGAGTTATATTAAAGCTGCAGTCGGCAAGTCTGGCAGATTGAGTGGACAGCCAAAATTTTGAATGTTTACAACTCTCATGCCCCTCCCCCACTACCAACGAGCACCCGCCCATCGTCAGTGCGTGTGTACCATAGACTGTAAAAAATAGGTGTGTACCTGATTTTCTGTGAACGCGTCCGTCTCTTCAGCATCGATCAACACCATGGACTCGGAGGTAGGCTGCCCTGTCTAATTTATCCATAGAAAGCAATAACCGAGGAATTGGAAGCTTGTTAGTAGATTTTCTCTCCGCCATCACGCTTCGTACAATCTTCAGGCGAACTTCAGGCGTGTCGTGTGCATGTGATATTGTAATGTGCGCGTCTGCGCGAGGGAGAGGGGATCTGTGGCGTGTGCAGTGCACGAACTGTGATTGACAGTCAGATCTCACACCCCCCTGCACTGATTGGACCCGATGAGACGGGAGCGGTGGATTTTTGCAAAACAAATAACACGCTCCAGGTGGAGTTAGAAGCTCGGGTTTTTTTCTAAAACCACCTTATTTATGTTGTTCTGTCGGATTATAGTGTCAATTTCACTGAATTTGATCAAAAAAATGTTGCCGACGGCAGCTTTAAAAAATGTCCTGGCTCTTCCAAGCTTTATAATGGGAGTGAATGGCTATAGAAAATCTGAAGCCCAAAAAAGTGCATCTATTCATGATAAAAATACTCCACACGGCTCCGGGGGGGTAATAAAGGCCTTCTGAAGTGAAGCCATGGGTTTTTGTAAGAAAAATATTTTTTATTTAGATTTATATTTATAACTTTATAATCTAAAATAACTAGCTTTCGCCAGACATCATATGTCATATACACCTAGGATGGCATCAGGGTGAGTAAATCATGGGCTAATTTTCATTTTTGGATGAACTATCCCTTTAATATACAATTCATTGCCTCCGAATGTTGTTTTAGAATATTACAGAATATTGGTGAGGACAGAAAAAACATAAAGCAAACACAACAGAACTATATAAAGGCTATTCCCATGAGCACGTTTTAACTTAATTTATATTTTCATAATTTGATATGCTACTCCAGGAAGAACAGACATGCCAACTATTTACTGATCTGATTGAAATCGTCTTGGTTTACGTAAGGTAACATGAAAATAAGTGGGGCAGTGTGAAATCTCCCCCAATGGCTCAAAATTAGAGAGTGCTGCAGTTCCATTTTTTACCACTGATTTACATTGGAAAATTGTGGGGTGCTGTAGAGCAGGGGAGGGCTCAGGCACCCACTGCCCCACTTAATACCATAATATATGGATGTCGCAGCCATTGTTACATTTTATTATATCCTGCTCACTTTACGACTTAAAATAATCTAGAAAATATACATATGTTCATCTGACTCGATGACATGAGACACTTTAAAGTAATTTTGTTATCCTAAATTGATGAAGTAGCCACTCTGAGCAGAGGAGGGGACTAAAAATACTTACCTAAATTACCTAAAAATACTGAATATTGATTTAAAATGCCAATTAACCAACTTGTTTGATGGATTAGACAAACCAAAAGCTAGATAAGATCACCTACAATGTGATTCACAGCTCATAGTAAAGGAGATGTATCTTACCCGGTCAAGGTGTATCAGAACACTAGCTATGGAGTCGAGGAAGCTTGGCAGCTGGTAGACATTGTCATCCTCCCGGTCAGACTCAGTCAGGTACATCTGCTTGCACCGCTGAATGAGCTCTGTATACATCAGATCTACATCCCGAGGACACACCACCTTACACGGCTAAAGGCAAACAAATACAAAACACAGTCAGAAAATCTCATCCATTTAGCCTGAAATAGAAACAATTACATTAGTGCAAATGAAAAATAATTAGATCAAATAGAACAGATATATTTTGCTGATATTAAAAAAGTGGACTTGCTATGAGACTTTAATTACAGTATAGACTATTCTTTTTATTCTAATAAAATGTCCAGATACCAACCGCAGCAAACAGGCCATATCCTCTGATAGCAATGGACAGTTCTTTATTAGTGGATTCCATGGTCCTGATGATAGCACAGAACTTCTGCATGAAGAACTTCAGCTTGCTTTTGTGCAACTCAATGTTCTCTGCCACAAGAGTAGCCACCTTTACAGCAATGAGAGGAAGAGTTTGAAAAGATCGTGGTCACCATAACCAAGTTGAACATCTCTCAACACAAATAAAAAATAATAATAATAATATGAAACTATTTATACATTTAATAATCAATAAATAGAAAATACCTGTTTTAGGAAAGACTCTAGTGCTGTGTAACTACTCTTTTTCAGCTCTCCATTTATATGTCCACAAAGTTTGGACATGACATCAAAGATAGACATGTAATGATCCATGAGACAGTTGCCGAACTGGCTTGAGTGCTTAGCAAACAGTTTGAGACCGGCTGTCAAGAGTAAAAAAAAGACAAGGAATGAGTTCAACATTGGCAGTATGGTATGAAAATACATGTTGATATCTAATTCCACTTACCAAAGATGACTGCATATCGTTTCATATCAGTCTATAGAGACATAAGAAAGGAAGAAGTGCATTTATTGGGAGCTCTTAATGGAAAATGTGACTGAGCTGCACATGTACTATACAAAAGGGTAAAATAACAATTCAGCTTTAAATTTTATTGCCAAGTTAACACTCTTAATTAATCCTACCTGTGGACAAATCGCCTTTAGCGCATATTCAAAGATTTCTTTTGACGTAACCGGGTCTGTTTAAAGCAAAACAGTGAGCATATTCATTTAATTAAGTTAAGACCAGTGTAGGACGGTAAATTTACACAAACACACACCCACCTTCTTCCATTGATTTGGTGAAGTTCACCATCAGAGCGGTGATTCCTTTCAGGCAGCCAGCAACAACAGGAAGTTTGGGCTCCTTTGTAGTAGATGTCATCTGAAAACCATTGATTTAGCATTTGGCAATTTTATACATGCACATACAGTAAGAGCACATATCCATATGCGGAAGGGACGCCTTTACCTGTCCTTTCAGTTCACCCAGGTAGGCCTTGTAGAGTTTTTCAGAGTTGTTGACCATCTCACTGGGGTGCACTTCACCCAGCACTCCAAGAAGTTCATAAATGCAACCCAGCACTGTTGGTAGTCAATTTGAGGTTTCAATAATGCATATGTGGTAACGTGTTTGTTTGTATTCTGACACGCAATCATAATCAGTCATCTGAAGATTGGTGGCAATGCCAACATAGTTTTGCTACATAACCAAATTTAAACAGACACAATAAGCCTAATGGTTTTATGATTTCTTCACTTGCCTGTATCAGGTATCTTATTCTTCTGACATAACTCTCCATAAAACTTGTTGAACATATCCCCAACTTTGAGATCCTGGGTGATGCTGGAGTCTTTCGTGAGATACAGTATCTAGAGAGATTTTTGAAATGTGTTACCATGGTTTGTCTGTGAATATCAAAATATGTCATTAGCACAGACATGTTCACAATTCTCTGACTCCAAGTAAGAATTAAAAAGTGAGAATAAGCTAAACGTTACTTTGTATTGTGATATTCAAAGGAAATTGTTCTCCTTGCAGATGTCAAGTCAGTTGGCTACCAGTCTCAAGTGAGTTTTTAAATAAATCAAGTGAGTTTCTTACTTACAGTAAGTGCAAGTTGCCATGTCTGGGTAGGTATCAGCATACACTAGGTCAACAGTGTGTATATAGAACTCACTTTGATTAGGAGATCTAAAGCAGGGCTTCTGCACTTTGCAGCTTTGTCCTTTGTGTAGACAACCATACAAATGTCCTATCCATGCAGAGAGAGGAAAAAATACTCAGATGTGCCAAAACACAGCAAATTTGTGGTACCAAAGGTGACATATATAATTAGTCAACCTTAAATATACACATTAAAATGTGATGCCAAACCAGAAAGAAATTTGCCGACTGCTGAAGGTACCTTTAGGTCGACGGCATAGTTCTTCTCCCATCCTCGGACAGTGACTGACATTCTCTGTAGAAATGCCCCTAAGAAATTGAGAATCTCCACTCTTGTATCACGGAGCTGTGGACAAACGTATGATCAATATCTTTGTAATAATGTTATAATTAAATAATACATGTATAATTGTTAGAATTTGCCCATAAACACCTCTCACCGTTTCATTAGAGAGAGACTTTCGGAGAAAGCTAAGCAATCCCTCTTCCTTTGCAAAAAGCAAAGATGTCTGTAAAACTGAAAGTGAAAAGCATTAGAACATATTTCAAGATTAATCGTCATCAGGATCATTAAAAAGGCAGGCTTGGTCCTCTGGGTTTGCCTTGAACCACCTGAGGTGGCAGTTGAAAAGAGAATGATAAACAAACTGATGACTATCATGGACAATACATATATCACCCTCTACATGAAATGTTCATTGGCATGCAGAGCACCCTCAGCCATAGGATGGTCCTTCCTTGGTGCAAAAGGGAGCATTATGGAAGTTCACTTGTGTTTTCTGCCATAAGACTGAACAAGCTATCACCTATGTTCAGAGTTACCAATGACTGTACTTGTTGGTAGCCAACTCTACTTGAGCTTGTTGGCGGACTAAATCTTTCATTGCAGATATCTTTCTCATCCCTTGCCTGAACAAATACACACATATTCTTCTATATATGGGAATAAACTTGTGTTTTTTTTAATTTTTTATTATGTGTGTTACAGTTGTTTATTTTTGTCTATCTATTAATAGTGCGTTTATATGCATACATTATTTTGTTGAACAATAGGATAGGAGTTAATGTGCATGCAGCTATTCATCCTTAATTAACTTGGATAACATTACTATTTACAAATCTCTGTCAGTCTGCTGCATGTGCCACTGTAATCTGATTCTGTATAAGTATCAAATATAGGCATAAAAGTAATGAATAAAAACGTTTTGTTTTTGCATTTTGTAGAAACACAACGCAATGCTTTTTGCATGAAAAAGTTCTTACCCAGTTCATTGTGATTTTTAGTTATCATGCATTCCTGCCCCAAGTCTCCAATAATGTCATGGCAGACTATAGCAGCATTCCTGTTCTCTGTGTCTCCAAGTAATGAATGAAGCTTTAGGAGATAACCCTGAATCCCTCCGACAGTAGAAGTATCGGAAGACATAATTTGTCTCTGTTGTTTACATCAGAAATGATTAAACGTTGACAGCTCATGCAAATAATGTGAGTTCGCTTCAGGGCGGCAAAACAGGACAACACAAACACATGCGAACACGTTCACTTCCTGCTTGAGCAGAGCGTCACTCTGGAGGAACAATAACTTCTTCTTCTTCTTCTTCTTCTCAGGTTTAATGGCGGTTGGCAAACCAAACTTAAATGGTGCATTCCCGCCACCTACTGGATTGGAGTGTGGATAACGTTATGGTAGTAGTGACCTAAATCCTGTTATTTAAATGAGTGTCTTTTAAAAAATTAAATACTTCTTCATATATTTTAAATTGCTTTGGGCCATTACCTAATAATGCTTTGATAGAAAAAACTTCAATTTCCATTTCTCTTAAAGCTTGAAATAATTTAAATCTTTCTCTTGCATAAGCCTCACATTTTAATAATACATGTTCTACTGTTTCCATATTTTCGGAACTACATTTGTCACAATACCCAGTCTGGTGTTTCCCAATCCTGACCATACTTTGATTTAGTAGACAATGGCCAATGCGCATTCTTGAAATTATAACATCCTTCCTCCTATTTCCAAAGTTTCTTCTTTCAAAACCAACTGTTCCTTGAATTTTGTATAAATGTCGACCCTTATTTCCACTGTCCCACTCCTTCTGCCATTTCTTCCTAATTTCCTTTGCTATTATACTTTTTATCTCAGTCTTACTCAATGCAATTTTAATATCAACTTCTTGAAATTTAATGGCCTGTTTGGCTAAACTATCCACCTCTTCATTTCCTGCCACCCCCATATGAGCTGGTATCCAAAGAAAATGAATAATGATTCCCAATTGTCTGATTCTAAAAAGACTTTGTAATATTTCATAAATTAAGTCCTGTCTAGCTGTAGAAATACCACTTGCTAGACTTTCAATTGCAGATAAAGAGTCTGTGCATATAACTGATCTGATTGGCTGAACTTCTTCGACCCACTGTAATGCTAATATAATTGCTATTAATTCTGATGTAAATACTGAAATGTGATCTGATGTTCTTTTCAAAATGTTGACTTTAAATTGAGGTATAAATACTGCTGCAGATGTAGTACCAGAATCAGGATCTTTTGAGCCATCAGTATAAATCTGGATGGCACTATAATATATATGATCTATGTAATCGGAACAATAACTTCTATCACCCGCTGGATGTCGCTGTTTGATACCTCGAGTGGTGGTCTGGCCAATAGGAGTAGAGTCTTGGAGTAGGCCAATAGAGACCTATCTCGGTCTGGCAAGCAACAAAATAAATCAGAATGAGGTTTTGCTTTTTCCCCAATAACCTTATAATCATTCACAAGTTTTGTTTATTATTTTTTCTTTTATTTTATTTATTTATTTTCAGTCTGGGTATTAAAAAAATCTGATATATTACAAATGAATATATGGACAGTAGATACAAAGACAATATCCAATTTTCCAGGATGTATGGAAAGATCTGACGAAGACAGGCATGGAGTTGGTTTTACGGTGCATACCAAGCAACAACGTTCCCCTAACGTTAGTATTTGGTTCTCATTTGGTTATTATTATTTTTATTTTATTTTTTGATAACGTTGGTTGGAGTGTTTTATTTTTATTTTTTCAACCATAAAATAACGTTCCCAACACGTTGCATGGTGGTTATTTTCAAATTACATAAAAATTAACTTGTTATTAACTGGTTATTTTTTGGTTATTATTTTGCAACCATAAAATAACGTTCCCAGAACGTTGCAGTGTGTTTATTTTTTGAATAACTAGCTATAAAAATAGCTTATACAGAATGTTCCCTAATGGTTATTTTTTAGCATGTAAAATAACCTTAATTAAAACGTTGCAGACGTTGTAATGACCTATAGCTCTGTAATTTTTTTAATACAAGATTTATTTTGAAATGAGATCAAAACGAGTTATAATTATCAGATAAATCCAACTTTACAGCTAAAATAGGCTATTAAGCTAAGGTTAAATTAGGTATAGTGAAAGCAACAGAGGTGGACAACTTCCTTACTTGAGTGAAAGTACAAATACTGGTCAAGTATTACTCAGTTACAAGTAAAAGTTGTAAAGACCGATTTTTACTTAAGTTAAAAGTACAGAAGTAGCCTACTCGTTTTTAAAAGTACTTAAGTAGCCTATAAAAAGTAATTAAAGTAAATGTCAGTGCATTGTTTTATTATTGTTGCATTGTTGTATGTAATACTTACATTACCATATGCCTCTGAATAGGCTATGCCTGCCTACACTCTCAGAAAATAAAGTACATAATTGTACCTTTAGGGGTACAATGGCTTGTCACTGGGGCTGTACCCTCAATATTGTAGGCTACCTTAACCTTTAAAAGAAACGGTACATAGGCTATGTACCTTTTAATGCTTTTTGACCCTCAAAAAGGTATAGACCTTGAGGTCCAATAATAAGACCTATGGGGCACGTTAGTGTAGATTGTAGCCTACCTTGGGGGACAGAAATGGACTCCTACTGTACCCCTATTTCTGACAGTTATATCAATATAAAATTTATTTCTAGAACACAGTTCCAGTAGTGGGATTGAATAAGTGCACTCAATAACGTCCACAATGGTTTTGGACACCCAACTGGTGGACCTCACCTGATTGAAAGTAAATCAACAGCAATGACCCTGGCAGTGGTTTGTGAATTCATATAAGGCCATTCTTCATATAAAGCAGGTTATAAGGCTTTTCACTACTCTGTGTATTGCATTAATCAGACAAATACTGTTCATTTAAAAAGAAAAACGAACGTGGCTGCTGTTTGTGGGTTCAGTTCATCATGCAGTTTCCAGTGGCTTGGGTAACCTTCTTTAGTTAAAGGTGCTCTATGTATTTTTTTCTAAAATGAATCCTTTTTTTATTGCCTGTGTGTGAAGGGGTTGTAATCTCACATTAAAATGATCCACTTTGCGGGTTTTCCAATTACCTCTGAAAGCAAGTATTCTTATTTTTATGTGAAGGTGCCGGGTCGGATTTACCGCGAAATCCAGTGACGTGACCTGCATGCGCGCTCCCGAGCCTCTCGCCTCGTCTACTGACTTTGCACTCAACAGCGACGACACTGCAACTTATGACATATGCAACTTATGACATGTCTAATAATAACACTGTATTGTGTTATTGTATGGTAATAGCAAAGGTATGTCTGTGTGATACTTTAACGTTTCTTTTAACATAATAATAACAATTGTGGCCAAATAAGTGTTTGCAGTTTATAGCTGACATTTACATGATTAGGAAGTAATAGAAGCCTGTTGTTGCCGATGGAAATACGTGTTTGTATTTGGAAACGGACTGTAGCCTAATAACATGACTTACTGCTGAGCTATATATAAAATGAAGACATGTCCTCTTTTGCAATTATCCTTATGACTCTGCATTATTTTACCTGCTGTGTACCAACCAATCCAGCCCTTTTTACCTGTTAAAATGCCTTTAAATGTTGAAAACAACCCATAAAATGCAGTATTCTACTTACAACAAAATGATTGAAGCCAGTCTACATATTGCAATAAATAATGCAATCAATTTTCGGCAGACAGTGCTCGTTCATGAGTTCGAGCACGAGCACTCGCTGGAAAAATTATTGGTTGCAATCTGAAACTTCACCGCTAGAGGCCGCTGAAAACTCCATAAAGCCCCTTTAATGGACAGCTCAGCCAGTGAGAGGTTGATCTGATCTTAAACTGTGGCAGTTTATGAAAATGAATCATGTTCATGTGAGCGAGCGAGGTGAGTGGAAGCTTAACTTTACATGATGTCACAACCGCTATTCATCCAAGACAGGCTTGGCTAACTACTATAAAAATAAATTTAAAAAACGTGTAACGTTACGAACAACGCTTTTTTAGAAAACATGAAGAAATGTACAAAACCATATTCACACACACACACACACACACACACACACACACACACACACACACACACACACACAATATATATATGTGTGTATATATATGTGTGTGTATATATACAGCCTAGCACTCGCTCGTTTTCTCTCCTCTCGGCCTTCTCTGAACTCACCGCATTAACCATATAACTGCCGGTGCAAAATAAAACAGTAATTCACAACTAAAGAGTCTGTGCGCTATTAAAAGCGTATTAAGAGGTGGATTCATTCAAGGTATGACACCACTGAAGAGAACGTGATGTTAATCGAGAAGTTTTTGTTTACGGATCAAAAGAAGCATGGTAAGAGATAAATGTACTGATATCCTACTTTTAAGTCAGATAATTGTTTATTAATTTTTTTAAATGTCTGTGAATAAAATTGTGTTGAAGTCGATGTTATTTGGTGCTGAATAAGTGTCAAATCTGGGTAGGCCTAACGGCGTAATTCATAGCTCTTTCATTATTTCTCGAATCCTCCAGTAATCTGCAGATGTTGATCCATGAGAGAAGACATAAGAGAGGGGAAAACACGCTTACAAAAATACCCTTGTCCCTCAATTTTATTTTTCCAGTGACACTCTGAATTTGAAGTCGAGAAATGAGACACTCAATATCGTTTAATCTAAAATTGCTTGAAGTTGTTTTGCATCTAACATTTCAATTGCTATTAGTTACGGTCATTACTTAATTCTACAAAATTCAACTGTAGCCTATGCCCAACATTTATTGCAATGTAAAACCAAACATGTTTAATAGCCTACAGACAGGCAGTGTGACAATCATGTTCACAAGGTTTAACTGTCTTGGCTCCTCTTTGCAAATAACTTCAGAAAAAAAGAAGATTAATTTATTTTACCTAAACGTATTTGTTAGATGATATCAAGTGAGAGAGAGAGATTTAAATAGCCTTCATTAGTTGCTCAGGTCCTGTGATGAATGTCTCCTCCAGCGGTCATCACTGGATCCAGACAGATTCAGGTTGCCTGACAGCTATTATAAAGCAGAGAAATCAAAAGCTGTGTTCCTGCTTTTAAACCCACAACACACTAGCCTGGATAACACATTTACCAGAAGTACTCCAAACATAAAAACATCCTTATGAGATAATTATCTAAGGGTAGTCTATGACATTAACTGAAATGGCTGGACACAGTAGAGACGTCACCTCATCATAATCCATCACTGAATTCGGTACATCTAATGCCAAAGATGTGGACCCAAAATTATGAGGAAAAAAGATAGCAAGAAAAAAAATGATTTAATCATAAACATATTCAATAATGCACAAGTTTATTTTCATAAACTTTTTTATATCATGTTTTGTTTGACTTTTGCAAACTGATAAAAACTGAAGAAAACAGATTTACTGATCTTTTAATCATTATTCAAGGAATGTTATAATGCCCGTTATAATGCTCTCATTCATTTTATTTCAACCAAGTAAATAGATGGACTTCAAGAGTAGATTTTGCAAGTTGATTTGCAAGTTGTCATCTCACCCATGGTGGATTCTCTGCTTCTTTGACAAGGCTCCTTGTATAAAGATGAAAATGAGAAAAAAAATGGCCTACAGTCAAATGAAGGGTTGATTTTTGCATTTTTGTTGAGCCTGAACACCAGATGTACAGCAGTAGCCACTTCTTCTTGAGGAAGTTACAGCAATATTTATATTGATCTCTTGTTAGAAAGCCATGTGCAGTTGCAAGAGATGACAAAATGTGCACGTGTCTGATAACAAATATGTTGCAAATGAATGATTGAAAAACTTTGGTAAGACATTTAGTTTTGTTGAAACAATCAGACAGTTAATTCAATAGAAGGTAAACTATGTATTTTCAAACACACACACACACACACACACACACACACACACACACACACACACACACACACACACACATTCTGTTTTGAGAAGTGCATGAAATAGGATATTGGATAAAAGGAAATTCTGACTCATATTTTTATTTTCACTTGAAACACTGCTTTTACATTCTGCTGTTTTACCTTTGTAATCCAATCATGTATTTAAGTTTATTGTCTCAAAAAGCTCGTCTCATCTCATACTGAGCAATTGAGCTTATGTCACACATAATTGAAAATATTTTCCATGAGTGACAGGAAGTGTCAACTTCATTCAGTAGTCACTATTCAGCAATGCATCGTTTCATCTTGCTCCACAGAAAAGAAGAATGAATATGTTTACTGAATCTTGTGTAGTTTTCGTGATTAATTTTTTTTACCTCTGAATATTTATTTGTAAAATGTTGGATCTTATTTGTTAGATAAGAAACTTTTGCCAACATATATAGTTATTTATTATTGTAAATTAGTATTACCTGCATTATTTCAGGTCTTGTGATGTATCCCATAGATGTCTTATACGGCGGAGTCTCGAACGGCATCACCGGCGGCCATCTTGTCACAGGCAGGCTTTCTGGCGGGCTCTGTGGTACCTGATGTAAGGTGAGTGATCAGCACGAACACAAATACTCTTATCTCGCTGAAATATTGACGGATTTACAAACGGTTTGGTTTCTTACAAACGTTATTACAAGGCTGTAATTCCGAATGCTTGAACATGTTGAACATAATTATTCATATGTATGCAGTGTCATAACTACATCTCTGACGTTTATAACAAACCAAACCATTTGAAAATCGGTAGAAAATTGAGCAAGTTATGGTTATTTAAAAAGTACATGCAGCATTAAGATTAAAACACAATGTTACGAGTGAGCGAGCTGCCTGTGGCAAGATGGCCGCCACGTGCGGACGTCGACCTCCATTGGCCAGCAGCGTGCACGAGATATCTAGCCTTTATTATATGATATCTATGATGTATCCCCTCCAACAAATTACTGCAAATTGTGTGTAGATAAGAGTAGCCTATCAAAACTGTAAATGTCATGATTCTAAGGGATGCTCCTTTTTGCAAAAATGTAATATAAGTCTCAGGTGTCCCCAGAATGTGTCTGTGAAGATTCAGCTCAAAATACCCCACAGATAATTTTATTATACGATGACCGGGAAGGAACATGTTCAGTTCACTTAGTTTTGTCGTGGCCACGACATGTTAACTTGTGGGAACACGATGTAAAGTTGTCGCCATAAGATCCTATGTTGAGGGAACGATAGGCTATATTTTTCTTGTGGCTACGACTTAAATGTTGAAGGAATAACATATATTTCTCATGCTATGAATTAAATGCGTAAACAACCTGTGCGACCTCAGCAACCTGGTATTATCATAAATGTATTTGTGAATGTAAATGTATATTTATTTATAATCAAGAATGACAAAATAAGGGCGGAATTAAGAAATGATTAGGCCTATATTATATCCTAATATACTGCATGCAATGTAGCCTATAGACAAAAGCTGGCTCTCAGACAGCGTGTACCATGAGTATTAAGTTCTCTTTCATATGCGCTCAAACTGTCAAATACACACAAGGTTCACATGACCACAGTCCGTTATGTCGGTGAACGTAAACAGCAAGTAAAGAAATCGCATGTGTATATTAGATCTGTGTATTAAAGTGAAAGCAGTGTAATATACAGTAAATACTGCTATGCTGTTAATACGAATCAAAGGGAAAAAAACAGAAAATCACTCACTGCTCTTGACTGAATAACTTCAGTGGCTTTGATAAGAAAACATTTCTTAATTGAATGCTCTGGCGAGGAGATAAACATCACTCAGGGCGGGGTCTATGCTAATAGACTGTCAGCAGTCGTGGGCGGGGCCTGTTAAATGAGACACAAAAGCTACAATCTGCAAAGGCTTGTTCTGAGACACTGCTTATGATTTATGGGGATTAAAAAAGGAGTGGGTGGATTTTTACCTTTATATTGTGGCTGTGTACACACTGCCGACACACATTTATGTTCAAACACCATGTAAGAGTGAATTTTGCATAATGGGTCCCCTTTAAACAGCTGCATGAGCACCAGTGCAGATATGACTGTATTCATTCATCAAAGATTTATTTCATTACAATAAACCAAAGATTACAAAAAATAAAAACACTTAATATTAATACCCTCATGCCATAATTTAGGAATCAAAAACACAAATGTCTATGAAGAATTATATGTAAGCAAAGAGTCTTGATCAACTATAAAGGCACTTACTAAGCTGTTATTTTTGCAATACTTTCCTGTTTACCCAACTCACTGTTATTCTTTCATCTCTGTTGCAAATACGCTAGTCTTCTGGAGTTCAAGAGGAAAATTAAAGAATTTATGTACAATATTGCTGTGTAGGTGGCCATCTTATAGGAATCAATTTTACTACACATGCCTCCCTGTACAAAGACGAAAATTAATAGGATGTTGACTCTTGTCAAATTTTTGGTTTCCTTCATTGTGAAAAGATGAAAGTAGATAGAGATAGGACTATCAGCATCTGCTGCCACCATTATATCAGGAAGCACAGCATATTTTCAGAGATTGTTTAAAGGATTGTTTGTGTTGCCAAATGGATAAATTTGTATTTCAGTGTAGGAGCAAGTCATACGGTGTCCATTCAGTTTAATCTCATTTAATCCCAATGTTTTTAAAAGCTTTGGCAAAGCCATTGTAGTGTGTGTTGATGTCAGGGTGTACGTGGAGGATAATGCAGGTTACCCTCACCCTCCCAATCAAACACCCCACACTCCTCTTACAGTATGAACTAAGAAATTATTACAGGGGGAAACAAAGACAGAGTGCTGCACAAAGACAGAGACAGATCCTCCACTTTGTACAATGCAGATGTGCAACCACAATACTGGAGGACAGTTGCACATATGCATGTTTAACTCTCTAAATGGGAGGGTGTTTCCACAAGGAGTCTTGATGGGTTTAGCAAAGAAAATCTCTATAAAATGTGTCCCCAAAGTGTAGCCAAGTTAGAAATACACACTCACACACAGTGTGGGCAGGAACATTTCCTACTGAAACCTGCATGCCTTGGTATTTTATGAGAAAGGGTGCTGTTGTGCATTAGAACTGATAAATGTACCTCTTTATGCAACATGGACGTTTGTGCATTTGCACATAGTTTTCTTTGAGAAACTATTTAAAAATATTTAGAAACCATATTAATGAATCATTGCTTGCTGTTATATTGCTAAGCTACAATATGATTCTCTTCACAGGTACAAGCAAAGCTATCTGAACAGACTTGACTGTATGTGTAAACAAAGCAACAGCACAGTTTTGCCTGATGGTTTTTTTGTTTTGTTTTTTTGCCTAAATAATGCCACAGCAGCTCATCTTTCTTTAACAGTTAAATGGAGGTCTTACAGCAGCACCTTTTGCTGTTCCAAGTGTACGTGCATTCACATGTACACATTATTCACACATCACACTGCTCAGTTTAAAATGGTATTTTATGTCTACAGTCATTATTTTGGTATGAACATCGTACGTTATGTTTTGATGTAGGATATTCTGAAAATTGCTTTCTGAATACCGTGATGTTTTCTATTGTTCTGCACCAACATAATTGAATCTATTCATTCCAATAAACCATTATTGCCTTTACAATATTAAATAAAACAGATGTGCTGATGCTGGGAAATGAGAGGTGCATTAAAAGATATAAGACCAGGGAACGCTTAATGATTGATTTTAAGTTGTCAACAATCCTAGATGACAGTAAAATGGAATGCAATCCACATCAACAGCTGAAAAAACGGGTTCACTGTCCGATTCAAAATTCCATCAGTCATGCACATCTGGGAAATAGAGGAGGGTAATCAATCCATGATGGAAAAGTTTGTCTGTCCAGCTCATGGATTTTTATATATCATGAGTCTGTTTGTCAATTTTTGACTTCAAGTGCTCTTTGTAAGCCAAAATGTCCCCATTCCATTTGGTGATGGTCTGCATCTCACAAACCCAAATTTCCTGAGCCACCTAGAATGAGATAGAAAACTCATCCATCACACAATCCAGATCACAGTCAAATGTAAAAGCAACATCCTAATTAGACACACTAATAATCTAAGATATGATCCATTTACTGGCTTTGTACAATAAGACATACCTGCTGAATAAGTCTGAAGTCGTGGCTAACTAGCATCATTCCTCCCTCAAACTCACTGATGGCCTCAGCCAGAGCATCAATTGTCTCAATGTCCAAGTGATTAGTTGGCTCATCCAGAAACAGCATGTGGGGATTCTGCCATGCGAGCCAGGAAAAACACACCCGACACTTCTGGCCATCTGACAAGTTCCTGATGGGGCTGACCTGTATAGAAGGGATATGACAATTAAGTACAGTGTGCTGTATTGTTTGGCCTTCAAAATAATGTAGCACTCATGTTAACACCCCTGCACATTAAACACAACCACACACATACCTGCTGCTTCCCTGTCAGGCCGTAACGTCCAATGATCTTCCTCATCTCCTCTTTCTCTTTGATTTCTGGGAAGCACTTCATCATGTACTCCAGAGGAGACAGGTCAAGCTCTAGCTGCTCAGTCAGATGCTGCAGGACAAAGACAATGCAAGAGCATTTACTGTACAAACAATTGCCAATACTTAAAATGTATGCGCTTATTATTTCAAATTATGAAGAAACAAATCATCTGACTATCATCAGGGGGCGCATTACAGAAAGATCCTAACTTTAGAGTCCTATCTTACCTGTCTGGTAACCATGGCAATTTCAGTTAGGACCTCATTTAGGACAAAAGCTATTTCAAAATGACATTTCTTAAGTCCATAATCTTATCTTAACGAATATTACAGAAGCATACTAACTCCACAAAAAATCCTAAAAACTGTCTTAACTTTAGGACAACCCCAATGGTGTCCAAACTTCAAAATTATTTGAAAGCCAACTATAAAAATCACATAATAATAGGCCTGTCTGAGAATGGTGTCACATTTATTAATGAAACAAGATAAAGAACTGCGATGTTTGATGGTGGAAAGACTTTGTGAACACCCAAATGATGTGCTGCATTTTGACGACAAAACTCTGACAAAGAATTACAGGCTCCTATGAAATAAAAGGCTTAGGCTTTGCCTTTTCTACCAAGCTTATCAAAACTTCAGTTAATGAAAAGCACCACTTTTTTTTTTTCCTCCATTCTCCAGTTTTTCCGTTTTTACTTCACAGCAGCTGTTTGCGTCATTGGTTGCTTGGTAACAGACCTGAGAGTTGATTACCTAACTCGATGGAGGTGTTTAAGATTTCCTAACTACAGATAAGATGAGATTTTGTAAGATAGGATAAGAATCCTAAATCAACTTCTATGAAGTTTCTATGAAGACGGTACCTGGTGATACCTGCCAATCTTGACATGTGAATGCTTTCTTATCATTCCGTCTGTGGGGAGAAGCTGCGAGAGATAAAAATACAAACCAATTAATGCTAATGACTTTAAAACTCACTTTTTAGAAGACGTTTAACTGTCAAATCAATCTCTTTTTCATAACTGACCTCTCCCATTAGTAGCTTGAGAAGTGTGGACTTCCCTGCCCCATTGGGACCCACAAGTGCAACTCGTGTGTCCAGGTCAATGCCAAACTCCAAGTTCTTATAAATAAAATTCTGTAAAAATAAAATAAAATAAAATTCAACGAAAACAATTTTTATGATATATTTGCGTGTGCTACTGTTTTTCAGTCCAAATGCCCGTTTTCACCAAGAATAACTATAACAATATCTATAGTAGCATCCACACCAACGCACAATAACATTCTGTTTATTATAAGTAAGCTCTGCAGTTATGTTGTCTACTGCTTGAGCTCTTTAAAGTGGAGTGGATTCTGATTGGAAGTCAATGTTTTTATTGTTCATCAACTGGAAAAAACTTGTTCTGAAAATGATTCCATTAATATTGTTCCTTTGTGGCTTTATCGTTATGGCTGTAGTGTGGAATTCACCATTCTTTAGGAATTAGACAGCTTACTAAAACTTTAGAACATAATACAGCATATGACAGCTTACAGTATGAGTGCTGAAACAAAAATATCCCAAAAAGACAATACTGTGTAAATGATCTAGGAACAGGCTGTTGACTCACTGTGTCATTGGAGTATCTGAAGCTGACATTCTGCACCATGATGACAGGAGGCGGGATCTTCCCACAAGGGGGAAAATAAAACGACAAGGTCTGAAGGATAAAGGTGTGGTTAAAACTCTGATAAACACCTGACAATTTCATCTTTAAAAGCAAACTCAGTGCCTTCTAGAGCCCAAAGCTTAAGCTGTGTTTATAGCCACCACAGTAAATGTTGGCTTAGTAAACTGTTAAAGGGATACTCCACCGTTTTTTCATATTAAACTATGTTATTCCCTTAGCTAAGACGAGTTGATACATACCTCTCTCGTCTCAGTGCGTGCACTAAATCGCTCTGTCTTGCGGCGAAACTTTGTTAGCCCAGTTCATTCAATATGTGCCAAGCAAAGAAGCTACAAAACACCTCCACGTTTTCCCTATTTAAATACAGTTACTCGCGTAGTGTAACTCGACCTAGGACGGTGACACAAAACAAAACATTGCGCTTTTCTAAGCGTGTAAAATGGATAACTATATTGTATGGCGGAATTCCATAGCAAGTGCTTGGAAGCACTTCGACTTCGGCGCAGTTTTCACTAAATGCTTCTCACTTTTCACTTCTTTTGTCTTAGCCATTGCATTTGTCAGTTGAACAAAGTGAGCATTTCTAAACTGATGCTTTATGCCGATCACAGGTGTTGGGCAAGAGAAAATGGCATGGAAAAACTCTAAATGCTACAGTGTGTTATTGTTGATGTGTGTTTGTCTGTGTGACAAACCTTATCATTCACGACACGAGCTGTTAGGCCAGAGGCCACCATTTTCTGCAGTGTTTTTTCTTTGCTTTGAGCCTGGCGAGCTAGCTTTGCAGAGCCGTGACCAAAACGGGCGATATAGTTCTACAAGAGATGAAGGGAATAAGTTTGACATTATTTGTGCAATGGCATACCTCTGGTGAATATTTCTGTGGCAACAGAGCAATAAAAGAATGATGAAATAAGAGAAAGTGCAATTCAAACAGTAAGGCCACAAGGCTACACTGTTTCACCTTCATGTGAGCTATCTGGTCCTGCTCCCAGTTGTAGCGCTTCATCTGATTTTCTTCCAGTTCCTCCCTGGTCTTCACATACTGGTCATAGTTACCCTAAAATTGCATACATAACAGACTTTACCGCTCTCATACTGTAACTTTGTTACTGTTAATATATGTGATAAGTGTGCCAATAAACCAGACAGTTCATAATTAGCAACAGTAATAAAAGCATCAGATTTCAGGCCTTTTAAGGCTTGACAAGTACATAGCCAGCAAGTAATTTTGCGTTTAATAGCCGTCCAAACACAGCCCTGATGTCTAGGCAAAAACAATACAAAATTTGGGCCGTCAGTGAAAATCTAAGACGTCTAACCATAGCCCAAAAATAGACGCACAAGCTACGCGTAGAACCTCTCAAAGAAATTAAACCAAACACCTTGTATTCACTGTTGACTTTGCTTGAATGATGGAATATCATAAATCTTGCAAGTTATTTTGGCAAAAACAACATGTAACCAAATTCAAGGTTATTTTGTCTAGAAGTGGGTTAATTATAGTCGGACTATAGTTAACTGAAACGGTGAAATGACAGCTATTGGTTGCTGGGTAGCAATACAGATTTTTGGAGACAATAAAGCTTTTACATCCAACCTCCTAAACACTGATGGAGCTTCATTCAATAATATCTGAATGTACTGCATATTTTCAAAAAAGGTGTGACATTACATTAAAAAATTCCCTCATGCTATTCCAAACCTGTATGAGTTTCATTCTTCTGTAGAACTTAGAAGAAGATATTTCTATTTCCATTGTATTGACAAAAACATTAAGACATTTCTCAAAAAACCTTCTTTTATGTTTCACATAAAAAAAAGGAAGTCATACAGTTTAGAGTGAGGGTGAGTAACTTATGAGTTTTGAATTTTTGGATGAACCATCTCTTTAAATGCATTCAATAGATTCTCCAAATATTAAACTGTAAAAAAAAAAAACAAAAAAAAACACGACCAAAACAGCACTCACAGTGTAGTACTTGAGCTTCCTCTGGTGGAGATGAATGATATTCGTGCACACGCCATTGAGAAAGTCTTGAGAGTGTGAGATGAGTACAAGGATGCGCTTAAAACTGAAAAAAAAAAAGTTGTTAGACATCATAAGAAAAACATATTCTTTTTGAAAAAAACTTGTTTCAAAAATATTCCCTGGTGTGCCTTAAGCTACAATTCCTAGGCATTTGTCTTACATGAAACTTGACATTTAATTTTTTTGCATGCAAATTACCATCTCGTTATTGGCACACTAGAAAATCCAATGAACAGTGCTCACGACTTAAGTTCTTCTTCCAGCCACACACAGGCATCCAGATCCAGGTGGTTAGTAGGTTCATCTAACAACAGCATGAAGGGCTTTATGAACAGGGCTCTGAAAGAGGGAAATTAGACAAAGGGAGATTAAAGAATGTAGGAAATGTATTAATATTAGTGTATGTATTAAATTGGTAAACTATAATTTGACCTGAGATTTTAGTCCACTCATAAGTGAAGATGACAAATCAAATCCACGAAATGAGCTTCATTACAGTGAAAATATAATACTACATATAAAATGAATTAGGAAAATGTTAATGTTTGAATATGTTTTTATAAAGTTAGCAACCAACTGCATTTTGCAGTTATATAAAGAAAATTTCATTCTGACATTGAAGAAACATTTAAATGCCATTTTCATACCTGGCAAGGGACACACGCATCCTCCAGCCTCCACTGAAATCTTTCAGTTTTTTTCGCTGCATAGCAGGGGTAAAACCCAGTCCAAAGAGGATTCGTGAGGCTCGAACTTCAGCTTTGTCTGCGTCCAACTCCTCCAAACGCTCATAGATCTCCATCAGCTTCTCACACTCTGCTGTAGTGAGGAGAAGAAGAGCAGAGAAAATGGGCCATATATATATATATATATATATACACACACACACACACACACACACACACACACACACACAGGTATGTATATGTGTATATATATATATATATATATATATGTGTGTGTATATATATATGTGTGTGTGTGTGTGTGTGTGTGTGTGTGTGTGTGTGTGTGTGTGTGTATATATATATATATATATATATATATATATAATATGACTATATACGTATATATAGATATATATAACATGACTATATACGTATATATTTAAAAAAAAAAATATATATATATATACACTCACCTAAAGGATTATTAGGAACACCTGTTCAATTTCTCATTAATGCAATTATCTAATCAACCAATCACATGGCAGTTGCTTCAATGCATTTAGGGGTGTGGTCCTGGTCAAGACAATCTCCTGAACTCATTATGCCACGTATAATTAAGGCAGTTCTGAAGGCGAAAGGGGGTCAAACACAGTATTAGTATGGTGTTCCAAATAATCCTTTAGGTGAGTGTATATAACCAATGATAAGAGTTGAATGGCCAGGTCTCTTTACTTATAATGTATTAGCGTATATCACGCATATAACGTATAGCAAAAACCTGATGCATGTGGGTGTACGATGCAATGTGGATGAATTAATGAAATATGTGCATAACTCACAGTCCTCATGAGCCAATCGCTCAGCCTCCTTTTCTAGCTTTATCCTCTCTTCATCAACCTCCATAACACACTGCAGTGCTGTCTTCTCACTAGGGGCCATCTCACGCGTCAAGTGGTAGATGTCTATGTGTTCTGGGATGGGAACTTCTCGGTGACCAATAGCAGACAGGAGCATGGACTTGCCTACAAAGAGCGTTCAAGAATATTCCCATTCATAGATGCCCCTAACGTTTATTATATATGCTTATGAGAATGTCTTGTTAATAGGTTACTGTAAATTGTCATGGTAGCTATGGTACAAAGTCATACAAAATTTTACACACAGGTCTGTCAATATAAAATGTAGGGATAAACCGATCCTGAATTTTCATTGCAGATTCCAATATTTTTACATGCAAATTGGGCAATTTTTTTTTCTTTGTTTAAGCAAATGTATTTGTAGTTCATTTGCTCTATAACAGGCCAAACTGGCCTTAAAAAAAATAAAAAATAAAATAAATATATATATATATGTAGTCATTTCAAATTAGAGGCAACCACTGAATTTAATCATTATCCAAACAAAGATGCTACACACATGTAGCATTCACAGTTGTTTTTTATTTAAATTATATTGCATAATTTCAAGATTTAAAACAAAACAGAATGGTCTGACTTTAAGGGTGTATTCACACCTGCCTCGTTTGGTTCGATTGAATCGAACTCTAGTTCGTTTCCCCCCTTGGTGCGGACCTTTTGGGCAGGTGTGAATACAGCAATCGAACTCGGGTGCGGACCAAACAATCGAACCGAGACCCAGCTGAAGAGGTGGTCTCGGTACGGTTCCAAACGAACTCTGGTACGGTTCGTTTACGGTGTGAACATGAACCAACCCAATTGCAGAAAACTGCGCCTTTTATTTGACTGCTCTTATGAGGATACGGACATTTTGGCATAATGGTGTCTAAAGCGAGCGAGCAAGAGCGCGCGCACGGCAGAGAGAGAGGGAGCGAGAGACCTTGCGTGCGTGTGCCAGCTAGTGTGCCTCACGAAGCGCATGTAAGGAATCAAGCAATCAATTGTCGGTGCGGGCGGGCTTTTATCTATACCATATAGTTTCTTCATATTGCGTTTGTAGAGAATAACACCAAATCAGTAAAATAACAAATATTACATTACGAAATATCTCCATGCTGAGCCTGTTTGTGCACTTCCTGCTTTTCCCTGCTTGAGAATTCCTGTCCAATGAATGGACGACCTTAGCACACGTGTGGTTTTGTTTACACATTTTGGTTCACTTGTAAAAAGAGCAGTGTGAAAGCGAACCGTACCAAACAAAAAAAATCAACATCCTATTTGGTCCGGACCAAAGCAAGTGAACTATCGGACTTTCTTGGTGTGAATACACCCTAAATTTGTGAAATTATGCTACATAGAACACCTGCACAAGACAAAAACAGCAGACGGACTGAATGAAAATTCACTCTCTGCCAGTAGATGGTGCTTATGGAACAACAGCAGTTTCTTTGGGTACCGCTGTACAACAAGCAGCGCTGGCTTATAGGCATTATATGGAGGTAAGTTTTCTGAAGACAGTCCTTTAGAGATACATTCATTTAAACCCCAATACCCAATTCAATATTTATATAATTTTTTTCTATATTTCAAGCATTTTTGTGCCTGGTACCGTGTTTGCTCTGATGCCGCACGTGTTCTCTTTTTTGCATCCGTCTTCAGTGTTTCCCATCTCTAGTCTGTGTTAACATCCTATTTACAGATTTTAGGAAATTACTGCAATGCAGTCTATGTGGAAATAGAGATCTTTTCAACAGAAAGTCCATAAAAGAGATCGGCTAAAATAAAAGCGTTAAATAAAAGTGTTTGGATCAAAAACTGTCCGGTTCCGATTTCTGGACGATTAACCAGTGCATCTCAAATACAAATCTTAAGAAGCAATGGAAGTATCAGCCCCAATGTCCCTTAACTTTCATACCTGTGCCATTGAGACCAATGAGACCATAGCGCCGGCCGGAATTGAGCTCCAGGCTTGTGTCGCTCAGTAACTCTTGGCCATGAAAGGTGAGCGACAGACTGCTGATGTGAACATCAGTGCTGTTGGGGTGGGAGGCCAAGACGCCGGTCACTGCCCGTGCCTCCAACTTACGCATCTCAAACTCATCCAGCTCCTTAGCCAGAGCGGCGACATCTACAGAAAAAAGTGAAAAAAGCAACATAGAAAAGATAAGTGAATGTAAGAGGAGAGGAGAGCAAAGCTTATAAAGCTTGTTTTTAAAGCAAAAATTATTTTTCATGTAAAGAATAATTGGCAACGAGTCAAAAATCATCCACACCAGAGTTAATGAGCATTATTTAGCACAGAGTCAATTATACTGCTTATACTACAGTTACCAAGCCCAAGACTTTGTTCAGATGTTTTATTTCAACACATTTGTTCGATTTTTGCCCTTAAAATGCTTGTGTAGGACTAATTTCTTATGCATCTCATCCCAAGCCTAATTCCAAAATGTCATTTTAGAGCTAGTAATGGAGGCCGTTGACGTACAGTTATGAGAGAGAGAGAGAGAAAGGCTCTCAACAGTGTTCTGTAGCAGCAAAGCTATTGTAACTGCTTAGAAACATGAGAAATGTCATGCAGCTTTTCAGTTGCATGCTAATTTATCGAAAAAGTTGATCACAGGACGGCTCTGACAACAAATTTCTGTGCGCATGTATGTTTCTTGCTGTGTGCGATCGTGTCAGTAGATAGCAGGAAAAAGAGGCCGTGTTTTCTATAGATAATAAAAGTAATCTAGTGGAAAAAAGATGGAAATTTTGTTATTTTACGCTATTGTTTGTCATATTGGTTAGCTTGGTCAGTGCCTTTGAAAACTGAAAGAATTTGGCGAAGTGATATGGAACTTTAATGCAGTCGACAGACATGGACGTATGTAATAGCAGTGCTTTAAATGGAAAATAACTGTACACCTTAGAACAGGGGTGCCCAATCCTGTCCCTGGAGAGCCACCTAACTTCAAGTTCAGATCCAACCCTGATACAACTCCCCTGTCTGTAATTATCAAGCACTCCTGAAGATCTTAAAGTTCACCCAAAAATGAAATTTGTGTCATCATTTGCTCACCTTTGTGTTGTTCCAAACCTGCATGAGTTTCTTTCTTCTGATGAACACAAAATAAGTTATTTTGGGAGACTATGGTTAACCAAACAGTTGATGGACCCCATTGACTTCCATAGTATGGAAAAATACTATGGAATACTATCAACAGAGGAAAGAAACTCATACAGGATTGGAACAACATGAGGGTGAGTAAATGTTTAGAGAATTAAAATGTTTGGGTGAACTATCCCTTTAATTAGCAAGTTCATCAACCAATCAGAACAGCAGTTATTGTACTTAAATCATGCACAGCTGGTATTCAGTAAAATGTCAAGTAAATTATGTTATAACAATAGCTATGTTTGTTTATAAATGGAGTCTGACTCTGCTAAGGGCCTTATATGAGTGTGAACTGTCAAAAATGTTGGAAGTACACAGTGTGGGTGAATAATCACTTGTCTAAATGTCTCTTTCTCTCTTCTAACTTAATAAACACACCTCCATTTGCCTCCCCATTAGTTACTGCACAATTCTCTTGGCCATCCGGAAGCTCTCCTTCTCCGTTCACCTCATCATGCTTTTTCGAACGCTGTCGAGCTTTGGCAGCCTCCTTCTTCTTTGCAGCCTTCTTCTTAGCGAGATCTGATGGCATGGCTGCGGAGTAAGTAAAATAACCTGTGAGTTTTAAAATTTCAAATTACATTTTCTAACTTTAGAATATTTTCATACTCACATGAGCTCTTATATAAATTACCGTCCTACTACACACATAAATACAGATCAACTGGTGGACCTCACCTGATTGAAAGTAAATCAACAGCAATGACCCTGGCAGTGGTTTGTGAATTCATATAAGGCCATTCTTCATATAAAGCAGGTTATAAGGCTTTTCACTACTCTGTGTATTGCATTAATCAGACAAATACTAGTGGTGTCAACAATAATCGATTCGGCGATGCATCGCAATGCGGGGCATGCACGATTCAGCATCGATGCGGCAAAGTGCCATAATCGATTATGTCACTGTTTTAGGGGTGTAACGATACGCGTATTCGTACTAAACCGTTCGGTACAAGGCACGCATTTTCAAACCGAACGGTTATTTCAAATGTAAGCGCGTCGCGAGCGCGCTCATAATGTAGACGCTGGCGCGACCACAACATCGAATGGCAAACGCAATGTAAGCGGAACGAAACTGAGCTACTCGTGACGGACTGTTTATCAGTTTGGACCAACGCAGCGCGAGCCGATCTTATACTACACAGCGCTAAGAGATCCAGTAAAGAAAGCATTTGAACTCGCCACTAAAGTAATAACATCGCTGCGAGATCTAGTGAGAAACATTCACATTTCTCCGTTATTAACGGATCAAACAGCGCTGAGGAAACCAGGAAGAAACATTGTGACATGATGAACTATATCCAGGCTATAATGCTTTCAAGTATGTCTGATTTATTTCGACATTATGAATAACATTGCTGCCCTCAAATGTTAATCTGAACTAAAATAAACATTTGTTTATAAGCACAAAAAATTACATTAATTTTTTTCCAAGGAGATGTTTTGTTGTATATGCTCCTAAGAAGAGTCAATTATAGCTCGATCATTGCTCAAAGAAAAAAATGTCATACTTTATGATGTTAGTTTTAATAAAAAAGAATAAAAAAAAAATCAAGGAAATTTCTCTGGCATTTCTTTCTTTTTGCTGTATCGAAAACGTACCGAACCGTGACACAAGTGTATCGTATTGAACCGAACCATGAATTTTGTGAACCGTTACACCCTACACTGTTTATTTTCTGGCCTTGAGTTGGACAATAAAGTTGAAATTTAATTTCAAATGGTTCTCAAGCTGAGAGAAGAGAAACATTTCTCATTCAAAGCACTGAAAGCAGTGATTTATGCTTTCTTTTTCAGGTTTGAAAATGCCATATCCAATACCCTGTACCATTCAATTTTATTTTATTTAATGACATTTATGTCAAAGATACAGGAGAGTGATAATACACACATAGCAGCCAATAAAATCTGTTGTTCAATATCTGACTGCTTGTATTGCCTCATGACTGATGAAAATTTTGCCTTGTTGTGTGCAGTAGAATTTTGATGCATCGCAATGCATCGTAGAATCGAATTGAATCGAATCGTTACCTGGTGAATCGTAATCGAATCGAATCGTGAGGGCAGTGCCAATGCACACCCCTAACAAATACTGTTCATTTAAAAAGAAAAACGAACGTGGCTGCTGTTTGTGGGTTCAGTTCATCATGCAGTTTCCAGTGGCTTGGGTAACCTTCTTTAGTTAAAGGTGCTCTATGTATTTTTTTCTAAAATGAATCCTTTTTTTATTGCCTGTGTGTGAAGGGGTTGTAATCTCACATTAAAATGATCCACTTTGCGGGTTTTCCTATTACCTCTGAAAGCAAGTATTCTTATTTTTATTTGAAGGTGCCGGGTCGGATTTACCGCGAAATCCAGTGACGTGACCTGCATGCGCGCTCCCGAGCCTCTCGCCTCGTCTACTGACTTTGCACTCAACAGCGACGACACTGCAACTTATGACATGTCTAATAACACTAATAAACGAGTTTCCAGCATGTTGTGGTGGGATGCTTTCTCCGGTGTGTTGCGTCTACGTCTACAGCTGGATCAAACAGACATAACGTGCAAATAACCATCAGTTTATGTCCGTGGTCTGTGTGATACTTTAACGTTTCTTTTAACATAATAATAACAATTGTGGCCAAATAAGTGTTTGCAGTTTATAGCTGACATTTACATGATTAGGAAATAATAGAAGCCTGTTGTTGCCGATGGAAATACGTGTTTGTATTTGGAAAACGGACTGTAGCCTAATAACATGACTTACTGCTGAGCTATATATAAAATGAAGACATGATCTCTTTTGCAATTATCCTTATGACTCTGCATTATTTTACCTGCTGTGTACCAACCAATCCAGCCCTTTTTACCTGTTAAAATGCCTTTAAATGTTGAAAACAACCCATAAAATGCAGTATTCTACGTACAACAAAATGATTGAAGCCTCTACATATTGCAATAAATAATGCAATCAATTTTCATGAGTTCATGAGTTCGAGCACGAGCACTCGCTTGAAAAATTATTGGTTGCAATCTGAAACTTCACCGTTAGAGGCCGCTGAAAACTCCATATAGCCCCTTTAATGGACAGCTCAGCCAGTGAGAGGCTGATCTGATCTTAAACTGTGGCAGTTTATGAAAATGAATCATGTTCATGTGAGCGAGCGAGGTGAGTGGAAGCTTAACTTTACATGTCACAATCGCTATTCATACACACATACACACATTCATGGACAGGCTTGGCTAACTACTATACAAATAAATGTAAAAAACGTGTAACGTTACGAACAACGCTTTTTAGAAAACATGAAGAAATGTACAAAACCATATTCACACACACACACACACACACACACACACACACACACACACACACACACACATAATAGCCTATATATGTGTGTGTATATATATATGTGTGTATATATATGTGTGTATATATATATATATATATATATATATATATATATATATATATATATATATATATATATGAAGAGTTCAGATGTAAAAGCCTCTAAGTGCCATCTGAAATTTTCTTCTAGAATGATCATTTTTATCAAGCTCGTATATTTAAGTTCAGTAATTTCACTTAAATGACAATTAATAGGTCATTTTCATTGCCATTAAGAGGCTTTTGCATCTGAACTCTTCATATATAGTCTATATATATAGCCTAGCACTCGCTCGTTTTCTCTCTACTCGGCCTTCTCTGAACTCACCGCATTAACCATATAACTGCCGGTGCGAAATAAAACAGCAATTTCACAACTATAAAGAGTCTGTGCGCTATTAAAAGCGTGTTAAGAGGTGGATTCATTCATTCAAGGTATGACACCACTGAAGGCCTTGGTGTGAAATGCACCGCCCACTAGTATATATAGCCTATGTATATATCGTGTCAGAACACCGGCATAGGGCCTTGTTAGCCAACTAGCGCTTTAGTGACATCTGTATTTGAGAGTTGAGGAGTTCACAATATAAAAAATATAAACGTACAGTCGTGTATGGCTTAATTTGTATCAAAGGTTAGGCATCGGTGACATACTGAAATGAGAGCAATTCGCGTTCAAGACCCGAATACAGCTCAGCTCAAATACAAACAGTATAAGCTGGATATTACCTAATTTACAGTATATTTATGTCTCATACACGTAATGATAGATTCAAGAAAATACTGGCAAGCTGAAACAAAGTAAAATGGGTGTTTAATAGACGTACCTTTCCGAGAGTCTGAGCTAAGCGCAGTTCCCTGAGACACGCGCACAGGCAGCGGCACTGGCAGCCGCGGCTCGCGCACTCGCTCACACACTCACACACTCAGAGGCGCGCGCTGACCGTATTTGGTGAAGACGAGCAGAATCAGATCACCGCCTGCTGGAGAGCCGAGCTGAGCTGAGCCGAACCACGCTTCACCACGCTGAAGAATATGCTGTAACGTGTAGCCTACACTGAATTGTACTGAAAACAAAAATCAATATTGTAATCTTAATTCACAAATTATTATTATTATTATTATTATTATTATTATTATTATTATGCAATATCACTATATAATTTATATGCAATATCACTTTTTATATATCTGGGACCCAGGAATAGACTTTTATCCACTGTAGTGGACATTATATTTGAGTGAATTTCTCTGACACCATACATGTCACTGTTTTAAGCCTGTGTAAAGAGCACATTCAGGGCTTTTCAGGGATACCAAACGTTTGGAGGTTTCAACAACAACTTCTCATTGGTCATTAATGATAAAATGTAGCACTCTTATTGGAAATATGATAATTAGTAATTATCGTTTAAATCTGACACATTTTCTAATTGTTTGTCATAGCCTAAATCAACATCCCAGGAAAATTTTATGGTTTCTAATCAAAATATGACTTTCTGTTACAAAACAGGGCATTGATTTCATACATGTCCACTGCAGAAGACACCAGGACTTAATGTTTATCAGACATTTTGGTAGACACAACAAGGGAAAGTATATAGCTATCAATATACCTTAAATATGAGATATTATTATGAAAATGTTGCCAATTATTACTCCCATTATGTCACTTCTTTTTCATGACATGTTGCCTCAAGAACACATATGCAAATTAGATACAGTGTATGGATACATTATATTGATATATATATATTATGGATTTTTTTTAAATCTCATTATTTTGCCTATAGGCTACATATCATGTCTACAACTGAGTGCTGTTACCCACTACAGAGGACATAGCATAAGATATGAATAAAATATATTTTTTTCAACCCCCGTTAGAAACTTAGAGCATAAGAAACAAAAGGGGGAAAACAATGTAATGTTTTTTCTTTTCTTTTTTTCTTCTTCTGGGTCTTAGGAGGATAACAGTTTTGTTAAAACTGAACAATACGCAGTATAGGCCTACGAGTAAAATAAATAGTGATAGTTCTTCTCCCCCTCTTGATCTTCTCATTTGCCTCATCTTTTGGTTTCCTGTCGGTCGGTTTCGGTGTTGGTATTCCATTCATGTTTAACAGTGCTTTGCTCAGGGTAAGGTAAGGAAAGGTAACTGTTGATCTAGGAGAAATGTAAGGCTTTAACCCCGCCACTCCCGCACAGCGGAGCATAACCTCATACTATGAGAAAGGCTTTTGCACAACAGTGCATTACTTGTTACAAAAGTTTTCTTTACAGTAGCCTATGTTGCTCCATTCTACTGTCTGGAGCCTAGCCTATATTTAAACATGTAACTTAATAAATAACTTTGCCTGCTTTAAAGGCTTTGCGAGTCTTTCCTTTTATCACTGATGATGTTTCAAGCTAAAGTGATTATAACTTTCGTTAGTTAGGCTATCTAAACGTTCAGGTTAAATCCTACGTTTTCCTATCAGTTCTAAGAAAGACCTTTACCTTTAAAGAATAAGAGGTTAAAGGATAACAACAACTTTATTGGAGTGTCAGATTAATTATATTTGGAGTCAGATAAATATTTGAATTACGTCATCCTTCAACTGCCTTTTTTCCGATTATTGGTTCAAAATAGCAGCGTAAGCTTCCAGCCTCACAAGTGAAATAAGTAGTGATAAATGTTTTTTGTTTTTTAATTAAAAAGAGTTTCAAGTGCATCATGCATGGAAGTACAACACATTTAAAGAGATAGTTCAAATAAACAGTCTGTCATCATTAACTCACTGGACCCAGTGACCCTTTGGTGCCCCTGCTGACACCTAGAGTAGCCTAAAGCTCAACTTCCATTGGAATGAATTGAAAACACTCGCTCTGCTCCGTGCCAGTGGACGCGCTAGTGTAATGAGCGTTGAAATGAAACGCGCGTGCTCACGCAGCTATGCTAGATCGCGCGTCCACTGGCACGAAGTAACACCAAGTAAGATAATAAAATTTCAACAAAACATTCAAGGAATTTAGAAAGTTCTGGTGAAAGGGTATGTAGGCCTAGGCTAGAAATACGTTTGAGAATGAATCGCTTGTTTTAAAAGAGAAACAATTTGCGTGCCCATGGGTAGGCCTACTTGCCCAATTGCCCATATGGTTAATTCGCCGACTGGACCTAACCCTCATACAGGTTACCTTTCTTACTTTTGTGAAACAAAATTAGATAAGTCAGAATGAGCTCTCACTTTAATTGCATATTTTTCTATAGGCTATAATGAAAATGAATGGTGACCAGGACTGTCATATGGCCTGAAAATCATTCTTTTGCGTTTCACAGAAGAAAGAAAGTCATAAACAGATTTGGAACGACATGAGGGTGAGTAAATGATAACCGAATCAAAACTATAACTTTGGTGGATGTGTATTGGAACTGTAGCATTGAGTAGGCAAAAAGTAGATTACTATACTATTTTCAATTTCATTTACACAAGTGCAAAGATATTTTGCATTTAATTTTCCCTTTCTTCTGTTACTGAGCTAACAAGTCAATCAAATTGTTTTATTGCACACTTCATCTTTGTAGGCTACCTCTCATTATTCTCCACATCAAAGTCTTTGACATAAAGCAATTAATTGTAGCCTAATTATAACGGTTGCTAACGGCAGACGAACTTGATTAAAATATAAACAGAGTCTTTAAGCAATAGCCTACACACTATTGTCAAATTAGAGGTCAGGTAACAGGAATCTCCTTCAGATTTCCTCATTTTCCTCAATTTCTATTCGTTAGGCCTATTAGGCTACTTAAGTTACAATTAAATGTTACATTTTTTTAATATATACTTTGACTTTCAATTGAGCACAATTATTTCTGACACAAATCAAATCATAGGACCAGAGCTAACTGTTAATTTTCCCTTTCATTTTATTTGTAGATTCTTTAATAACGTGGACCTTGTAATCATGTATTTTTGATGGCCTGAAGAATCTTGACCTTATCACTCGTCGTGGTTGATGAGGTGTCTCCCACCACCCCTCGGCCTGAATGAGCGCGATGACGAGTGCAGGAGCGTGATGGTAACGGGAATCGCGCGGACACACACTTGCTGTCTGTCAGAGCTGAGCGACTCTCGGCTCGCGTGTACACGTGGAACTCTTGTGCGCGTGCTGCTTGTTTCCTTGGGTCCGTTTGGTTTTAACGCATTGAGTCAATCTTCCTCTCTCGAGCACATCCGTAGGTAGGACTTGATACGTGCCCGACGATGCTGGAGACGTTTACAGCAAAGCCAATAAAGTAATTTCGCGACGGTTTTGTATTTTTCAACAAATCATCGGAAGAGACGCAGGAATTAATCCAAATTTGAGAGCATTTTCTTCGGATTTGTGTGTTTTTTGGGGAAATGCCGCTGGTGGCTGCTAATGTTGCTCAGCTTCAGTATGCAAGCAAGCAAAGCAGCTAACGTTAACTGTTAAGTTACGCTAGATGGTGGAGGACTTTTTATTTAATGTAATTTATCGTCGATTGTCTTTCGAACCGCAGATTCTCTCCAAAAGACTAATAAAAACTTACATGCTAATATCCTGAACTATATCATATTTCTGTCCACGATCATCTGTGCATGAACGTTGCATCTTGGTTGCGGCTGCAAATGGTGTCGACTGGTTAGCGATCTATTGTGTGCATAACCAGTGGAGGTGATTTCTCATCTAATAATGTAAAATTTATTCTGAAATAATGTATTCATATTTGCTGCTCACGCATATCGCTTGCAGGAGGATGTCCGGCTAGATCACAGTCACAGTGGACTATTTTATATGGAGTGGTAGTGCCTCGGTTTTGCATATTTGTATGGTAAATCAGACAAGTCCTGGTGTTAGTCAGTTGAATGTAAAGAGGCAGGTTAGACTATTATTGCTCCTCCTTGACACTGCGAAACTTGACATCTTCATCGCCCATTAATCTGATTGTGAAGACATCAACACTGACCTGACTAGTCATGCTGTGATCATATAGTGTCAGGAATTCAAATACTCCCCTTTACAGAATCGCTGTGAAATGCCTCTACTGTAATCAAGACTTTGCTGTTACTTGAACTGCTCTCCAAGGAGACCCATCGAGACTTGACATCCTTGCAGAAGACTGCCTGCTCCACCATGCGCCTGTCTCCTTTCTTGGCTGTTTTCCGGCCTGCTCTGCCCCTCATCCTGGGCCTCTCTTTGGGCTGTAGCCTCAGTCTCCTGATGGTGTCCTGGACGCAGGGGGACACCGATGAGGCTTGTGGAGATGAACTGGGAAATGGGAGACTCATACACAGTGGTCATATCAGGGATCTCCAGGATGGCCAAGATGGGGATGGGAATGAGGACTTCCAGCCTCGCATTGTGCCCTATCACAAGGACCCCAACAAACCACACAAGAAAGTACTCAGGTGAGTCCTCAAATGTCTGTTCAGTTTGGTTTCATTTCTCAGATTAGACTGAAATCTCAGTTATAAAAGGTTATTTTAGCTGATATGTATAAATCATTCATAAATTAGGTATCAGTATAAGAACAGAAGGCCATAATGTAAAATTGCAACGAGCTTGGCTTAACGACATAGATCTAAAAAAAAAAAAATATTATTGATTTTGCAAACACTTATGAGTGTTGCAATCCAAAATTATTTTAAATTTCATTTGGCTCATGTTAGCATCAGTAGTTAGTATAGAAATATGCCTTGTTTGACTTGACAGTAAGTAAGGTCTCAGGCAAGTATTTTTCACATCTCCTCTGTGCTTCTCTCAGAGCTGAATTCTTCACCACTTTGTGAAGCCGCCGACATAGAATCTCTTATTATTCAAACACCCGTGGATGCGTATACAGGGCAGCCATGCCATTAGCCTTAGAAATAGTAAATAGTTAAATTATGAACAGTTCAAAATTCAAAAACAGAATTAAAAAACAAAGTCGGGACTGAAACATCAGTTAAATGAGATAAGATAAAAGAAAAAAAAAGGGTCTGGTTTTTTATCCCCAAAATGAAAAAAAAAATATTGGCAAGAATTTAGATCACAAAACAACTTATAAAATATAAGGCATTACAAAATTATTTTGGATACTGGTTATATTGGGCATGTCAGCTGATCTCCACAATTGTCTTTTACATGTCAGGACTTCTATTAGAGTAGCAACTTCCTGTTTAATTCTTTCTTTTCTTTTTTTTGAGTTGAGCACATTCTACCTTTTCCATTATGAGGAAATCTTGTTGTAAAAACCTTAAAGTAAAATGTTACCAATTAATTAATAAATAAAACTAAAATAATAATATGCAGCATTTAAAGTAGAAATTTTATTGTTACATTTAATACAATGAAGTGAGTTTCAGCTGGTGCCGGTGCCATTATCCTCATGTCACCAGTAACATATTACAGCTTTATGAATAATTATGGTGACAGTAGGGTGCCATAGCAGAGGTAAAGGTCATTGAAGCAGTTCACTTTAGAGATCATAGTAGCTATCCCTCATTTGTCTCACTCAGCTGTGTAATTGGCTTAGATCTCTATCCCATCACTCTTGGCCAAAACCTTTTCAGAGACTATGTATATGTGTGTGTGTGTGTGTATATATATTTATATATAATGTTTCGTGAGCACCAAATCAGCATATTAGGGTATGTTTACACGACAACGATGTACTAAAAATGAAAAAGTTTTCCTGAATAAATGTTGTCAAAACGATCTCCGTTCACACAGATTCACGAAAACGGCTAAAATCGCTGCATTATGCGAGTAGTTGCCGATGTCACTTTGTAAAGAAATATAGACTGAACACGCTAAATTATATTTACACTAAAATGAAACTGTTCAGTTTCATATTTTGTTTGTTTGCCACAGGACTCGCTACATCCATACAGAGCTGGGCATCCGAGAACAGCTCCTGGTGGGCATCCTGAGCTCACGTGCCACTCTGAACACGCTAGGGGTGGCAGTCAATAAAACGGTAGCTCACCATTTTCACCGTACCTTCTTTTTTACTGGCCTACGGAGTGCAAAGGCACCGCACGGCATGGCTGTTGTTGCTCATGGTGATGATCGACCCGTCTGGCTGATGTACGAAACTATACGGCACCTTCACCAACACCACGGCAATGAATATGACTGGTTTTACCTTGCACAAGATGATACGTACACACAAGCTGAAAGGGTCATGGAGCTGGTTAATCATCTTAGTGCGGGACAGGATATGTACATGGGACGAGCAGAGGAGTTTATCGGGGGTGAAGAACGTGCCCGATATTGCCATGGTGGATATGGCTATCTGTTGTCACGTAGCCTGCTAGCTCGACTGCAGCCCCACCTGGACTCTTGTCGAAATGACATCCTCAGCGTCAGGCCAGATGAGTGGCTTGGTCGCTGCATCATCGATTACCTGGGTCTTAGCTGTGTGGAGAAGCATCAGGTGGGGGAGCGCTTTTTAAATCAAAGCTTACTGTATAAACGGTGATTGTTTGAGCCTTTTGTCAGAGTAACCACAGTGTAATTTGCTCCTCCTGAACTTAAACATCATGATCTCATAGTGAAAACAAAGTAAATATTGTTTTGTGTTTGGTCATTTGCAATGGCTTATTTTCTTTATTAACCTAGACCAAAACAATGCACAGAGTGAGAATCTGTTAACACCTGGATTATGATCAGTGCTGTTGTGATCTTTTAAAATGACGTAGGAGATGACCTACCGTTACTTTGAGCTGCAGAAGAACGTGGACCCTGAGCGTGAGGACAGTGCACAGTTTAAAGGCGCCTTCACCGTCCACCCCGTCTCTGAACCGTTCCTGATGTATCGCCTACACAAACGCTACAACCAGATTGAACTGGACTGGACCTATGCACAAATTCAGCATTTACAGGTATGTTACTGTACCTCATCTTTGAAGATCATTTCTCTCATTTTCATAAGCTTCTAACTTCTAGCCAGCTGGAAGTTACCCAGTTGTTACCCTTAGGCATGTGCAAAAACCTGATCCAGAATCAGCACCTTTAGTTTGAGAATGTATTATGACCTTGTCATGCATCTTGACTAAGCTGTACCTTGTTGAGACCTGCACAATTTTGCATTTTATTAAATGCATGTTGTATTTGGATGTGATATGTCTCTGTTAGCTCCGTCAAGATTAAGTAAATGGCTTTTTGAGCAAATACACAATGCCAAGGTTAAAGGATTAGTTCACTTTCAAAAAAAAAAAATCACACCGATGTCATCCAAGATATCCATGTCTTTCTTCCTTCAGTCGAAAAGCAATTAAGGTTTTTGAGGAAAACATTCCAGGTTTTTTCTCCACATAATGGACTTCAATGGCTACCAACAGTTGGAATGTTCAAATGTCCATCTCAATGCAGCTTCAAAGTCTCTACACGATCCCAGTTGAGAAATAAGGGTCTTATCTAGCGAAACGATTGGTCATTTTCAAAAAAAAAAAAAAAAAAAAAAAAAAAAAAAATATATATATATATATATATATATAATTTTTTTTTTTTTTTTTTTTTTGAAAATGACCGATCGTTTCGCTAGATAAGACCCTTATTTCTCGACTGGGATCGTGTAGAGACTTTGAAGCTGCATTGAGATGGACATTTGAACCTTCTTTGAACATTGGAATAGTTGGTTGCCATTTAAGTCCATTTTGTGTAGAAAAATCCTGGAATGGTTTCCTCAAAAACCTTAATTTCTTTTCGACTGAAGAAAGAAAGGCATGGATATCTTGGATGACATCGGGGTGAGTAAATTATCAGCAAAAATATTTTTGAAAGTGAACTAATCCTTTAAGTGTAGTCGGTTAATGTGTGTACATGCTGGACGAAGCCATGCTACAATCACATTATCTACGTATATTAGTCTGACTTAGATTTCAGACTAAATCATTTAAAAAAGATGAATCACTATTTTAGTTCAAATTAAATTGCACTGAATGTAATCTTTTAGATGCCTAGCTTTGACATAGTCTTTCATGTCTGCGCAAATATGCTGTATAAGTAATCGGGCAAGGTTTTTGCAGCTGTCAGCCAGCCATCACGCATCACATAACAGCAGGAAATGAACTTGAAATGAATTATCTCAGCTTTTTCCACTGCCTTTAGATTGGATAGGATGACTTTGTCTTTGAGTCAAGGAGAAAACTTGCCTTTCTGCATAATAAATGAAGCGATTGATAGACAATGTGCCTAAAGCAAAGAACGAACTTGTTCCTTTTACCAGTTTAACATTATTGCTGCTCCTTACAATGACTTGTTCTGTTGTTTTGGCCACAGAACCAGATCAATAACATAAGTGAGCTCACTCCTGAGGGCAAAGCCGGAGCCACGTGGCCCATCGGAATCAACCCACCCTTCCGACCCAAAACCCGCTTTGAGGTGATCAACTGGGAATACTTCACTGAAGAGCACATTTATTCATGTGCTGACAGCTCCCCGAAGTGTGAGCTTCGAGGTGCAGACCGGGCAGATGTCAATTCAGTCCTGGAGACTGCAGTGGGCCGCCTGAACGAGCGGTATCAGCCCCAGTTGCGCTTCCGTAAGCGGCGTCTGCTGAACGGGTATCGGCGCTTCGATCCCACACGAGGCATGGAGTATGTGCTGGATTTGGCCCTGGAAGCTTTTACACAGAAGGGTCACAGTCAGGTCATCGCCAAACGGGTGAGTCTGCTGAAGCCGCTCAGTGCTGTCGAGATCATCCCTATGCCATATGTGACAGAAGCAACACGAGTACAGGTCATCCTCCCTGTGACGGCACACGATCAAGACTTTGTGGGTAACTTCCTTGACATGTATGTCATGAATGCTCTGGATACCCATGACAATGCTCTGCTCACCTTCTTGTTTGTATATGACCCCTTCGATGCCCAGCGAGTCAGCCAGACGGACGTCTTTGCCGGCGTCAAAGCCATGATTGGTGAGGTAGAGAAACGTTACGGTGATGTAAAGATTCCTTGGATTAGTGTCAAGACCGAAGTTCCCTCACAGGTCAAGCTGATGGACATCATCTCCAAGAAGCACCCAGTCGACACCTTGTTCTTCCTGGCCAGCATATGGACTGAGGTCAACGCAGACTTTCTCAACCGCTGCCGTATGAACGCCATCAGCAATTGGCAGGTCTTCTTCCCAATCCACTTTCAAGAGTACAGTCCCGCTCTGGTCTACCGCGACCAACAACCCTCTGCCGCTTCATCGTTTGCATCTGAGGCGCTGCGCGATGGCCACTTTGACCGCCACGTCTTTGAAGAAGCCTGCTTCTACAATGCAGATTACATGGCTGCCCGCACAAAGATGGCGGCTGACATCTTGGACAATGATGAATTGCTTGAGAGCATGGACGTCTACGAGATCTTTGTACGTTACTCTGGGTTGCACGTGTTTCGGGCTGTCGAGCCGGCGCTAGTTCAGAAGTATGTGCACAGGGAATGTAACCCGCGGTTCAGTGAGGACATCTATCACCGCTGCGTTCTCAGTAACCTCGAGGGGCTGGCCTCTCGATCACACCTAGCAATGGCTTTGTTTGAACAGGAGCAGGCGAACAGCACCTGAACTGACTACTACTGCAACATTAAGGTGGATTAAACTTAATGATTCTCATTTAGGTGGCCTTAAATGACCTACTGATATTGATCGAGTGAATTTCACCCTGACGCTGTGAACTTCTCTGCACCGTTCATCCAGTGACTCAATTCAATTAAACAGTGAATTTACCTTGTTAAAGGGATAGTTAACATAAAAATGAAAATTCTGTCATCATTCACTCACCATGTCGTTCTTTCTTTCTTCTTCGGATCATGTTGTCCATACAATGAATGCCAAAGGTGACCAATTCATAAAAATCACTTCTTTTGTGATCTGCAGGAAGAAAATAATGTAATTCAGGTTTGAACCCACTCTCTAAGTTGAGCAAACAATGACAGAACTTCCATTTTCTGGGTGAACAATCCCTGTAAGGATCTACATATGGTGGAATTGACTCATAAATGTGACTAATTTAACCAGAGATCAATACTCATGAAGTCTTCATAATTCACTTTAAATAAAACCTGAGAAATGGGTTTCACCTCGTTTACATAACTACCGATGACTGAATGCAGGAACCTGACGTTAGGAAGTGAAATGCATAAGGAACTCATTCATCTTTTACTATATGTATATGTCAGACTTCTGATGGTTAGTAGAGGTTCTAGTCTCAGCTATGGAAGTAACATGAGCCATCATTCTTCCTTCAGATATATGATTGTATGACCTTTAAACAGAATGTGCTGTATATTTCAGGATTGAATAAACAAATAATCTGTGAAACCTGATTATGAGTCATGACTATGATGCAACCCAATCTTTTTTTTTTTTACCTGCCAATTGAACTTGATTTTATTATTTATTTTTATTATTATTAACTTAATTGTATTATTGACAACTTTTTAACTTAAAATCTCAGGGATTACTTCAACATGTTAGGTCAGAAATGTTAGACTGACAAAAAGGTGCATGTGAATTTATAACGTGCTCATGAGAAACTTTCACGCGAGTATGTGAAAGTCTGTATATTTTTATTTTTGCAAAGGTCCCTTTAGGGGCTCCGTACAAACGCCTTCTAAAGACATAGTAATACATGGTTAAATGGCTCACTGAGTTCAAATAATAATTAATGTGTTTGTCAGGAGCTGTTAAGATATGTAATGTTGCAATGTTGAGAAAACATCTTAAAAGTGAAATGATTTCTGTAAATCCAGTGATCAAAAGCTGTGGGTCTCTCAGTTTTCAGTGATAGACACATGACTAGTGGCTGGTCTGTGCGTGCAAAATACACAAACCTGGAAGACCTTCTGAACATATACAAGCAGTAGGCTTTTTCAGAAAGGAAAATTTAAAAGATAAAAATTGTAAGGAGAATAAATAAAATATGACAAGTTTACAGCCATTGTGAGAATAACATGTAATTGTAATCAAGTCTAATTGTGAGTATTTTAAAATGTAATATAATCTAATTACAAGTACTTAATAATTATTTTAATTTTAAATCTGATTACATAATCCATATTACCAGTAATCAGTTACTACTACCCAGCACTGCTTGAGAATAGGTTGTTAGAGATTGTTGTACAAAGGGTGTCTATTCTCTTGAAGGACGGAATTGAGAAAATAAAGAAGTTTTAGATAACTAGCTTTGTCTGGCTCACCAGTCTGCTAAATCCCCTCTTCAGTCCCCTCCTTTATGGCTTTTCAACTTGAGATGAAACTCAATTCAAACTGTATGTTTGACAGAGGGGCCAAAGAGAGATTTGTGTGAAATGGCACCTTTATTCCACAGGGAACATGGCTTAATACAGTACATTCTCCATCTGACTGTATGAAAGTCTTTCTCCACGCTGCTATTTTCATGTATTTCAGAGAACAGAGGGGGGCCCTGTGGATTTTGCCAGGTCAAGAGTAGGTACTGTAGGTAGTGAAAGGTTCTTTCAAAGTGGAGCGTGTGGCCTGCTGCTGAATACAAACACCAGTTTCCTCATTGGCATAATGACACGTTTGTCCTAAAAGAGGAGTTAAGAAAATGAAAATACTGAAGGACATTAAAACTCCCTGCTGAATCAGCACTACTGCAATCACAAAGTAATGGATGTCAGAGATGAGTCTTATTCTCAACTATTGCAATCGTATTATCAAATTGTGTTACTTAATTTGATTCAGTGAAGAATAAATTCTCAACACACTTTTAGTATGGTGTTTCATTCACAAACTTTGGCAAGCGCTTGTTTATTTACATCCTCACTATCCTACACAGGTACATCTGTAGTTTAGATCTCTCGCTGAACAGTGGAACAAGGTGAGAATGCAAACGTACAGACTGTGAGAGAAGAAAAAAAATACATAGTGGGCCATTAAAACCTACTTGTTTAGATGTCTGCTGGCAGTACTTTTATGAACAAACCAGGGGATAAAAATGACACTATAAACAAACCTAGGAACTTTCTCTTAAATACTTAAATACATGTGTGACATTTAATCAAAGCATACCAATCAGCATTCATTTGGATGTTTTCCCTTACAGAAGCACTGGAGGGCAGCGTAATGAATTCACTGCACCTCAAAAGACACTAAAAGCAGGAGAGATGGTAACATTGAACATTTGAACACATGATAGGTATGAAAAGCACAGTTGGTGGCTTGGACAGCAACAGAAGAGCTTACTTTACACATGAGAACAGAAAACCTTGTTCAGTTGCTAACACAGTCCCACAGGCAGATGTTATATTGATTTACAACTGTTCATAACAGTTCATAACGTTCAAAATGGCTGACTATATACATGTAGTACCCAAAAGATTTGATGGGAGGTGCTGTTGTTGCCCAACAGGCTCTGTATAAATCATTGGTGTGCTTTTCTTATCCACATATTAAATTGCGAAGTCTTTCTAAAAGACAAAACAGAACAAAAAAAAAATATTACACGACCTAAAATGGCCTCTGCTGTACATTTTGGTACTGGTTGGTACTGTATGAAGAGGCTGTCATGACCCAGCCAGAGAGGGTCACTAACTAAAGAAACTCAGTGCTCTTCTGATCAGCTCACAAGCAGTCAGAAGGTTTCTCATGTCCTTGTATGAAAGTATAAAAATGTGTCCATGCAGCATGCATAGGTCTAAAAAATACTCTGAGTGACAACACACAGGTCACTAGCACTCCTCCCTCCTCACGAGAAGATGTGCGAGGATCACAGGCAAACTGCAAGAACACAATAATTGACCTGGACGAGCCATCCTTCAGCTGACATTAAAGCAGCAGCAGAGGGTTCATGATCAAAACCCAGAGCCAATGAGAACTCAGGACTATTACTGCAGTGATGAAACCAGTCTCTAATGCCAGATGGCAGTACAGTGTAGTTCAACATTTATTCCCTTGGTTCATCCTTCATTTCTTTACTTTTTTTTGTTTAGGTGACACATAATTAGCATGGAAAGCTTTCGGAGAACCCAGTCATGATCCATGATTTAGTGCAAAGACTATGAGTCATAAAGAAATTTTAAAAAGTGTTCTTTTCACAGCTAAGGAGACACGTATGGGGAAAATGTGTATTTGTTAAAAATGTGCCCTTTAAAAAACCTCATCTAGTCAAAGTCTGTACACTGTCTTAAAAGTAATTTAGACCTTTGGTAAAACATCAAGCAACACTAATAAGAAACAAATGCCCACAGGGTGTTATTTAAAACCGCACTATTTAAACGGATAAAAAATAAATCACGATTTAAAAGAAATTCTCAAAGAAGATGGTAATGTAATGTGCACAGAAAATGTTTTGGTGAAGCATATTTACTATTATCTAGTTGACTGCCGATAATCCAGTTGTTAAGTCTGGCGTTACTGTTTCCGGGTCCAAACGCTCTCCCAAAACTAAACAAAAGACGGTGCTAATATACACTCATGGTGTGCCATAGTTCTACTGAAAAATCATGATCCTAACCTTCTATCGAATCGCCAGACATTGATTCATCTTTTCTGTATCGTTAAAATATTGGCGTCCGTGACACTAGGAACTGTAGTGTACACCGTAGGTTTTTAAAAGCTTAGCTTTAATGTGAATAAATAGTGCTAAAAAAATTTGTATTCAGTATTCTTCAAGAGTACAGGCTTTAACCCAGAAACAGTATTCAATACGTCACAATTTAACAAGTAGATTATATTTCTAAATAACTTTTGTCATTATGCTAGGATGGCCTATTTTCTCCATATATGTGACAGCTTCTCAAAAACCGTGACCTATCAAATTCCTTCAAAGTGAACTAATGACTATGTCACTATGTCAGTACTGACCTACAAAGGCAAAATGCAGTAACCACACATAATTCAGAGAAAGTAGTGTGAAAACTGATACCAAATCAATCAAAAACTTAAAAGCCATTTTCTCATTCTCACTCAAGTGTAGGTGTAGTTACTGTGTTTTGTCTTTATATGGCAGAATAGCTTTTAAATACTTGATTAAAACAACCTCATTCAATCTTTCGATGCTTATATACACTATTTACTTAAAGAAACGCAGCTAAATGTCATTTATGTGGCAGGGAAAGACAGCAGAGTGTGACATACCCTGTAAGCCACCAGTTCAGTTAATACTGAAGGATGCTTCTTTTAAAGCTGCCTGCTTCAAAGTACTTCATAAATACACTTCTGAATAAAAGTGTAAATAATGGAGATAAATATTGTAGCTCCACTGATTCCCAACACTGATACACATACAAAATTACCTTTTTGATCAATACTCGAGAAAAAATTTGATTCAAGTGGACTAAATTAGAGATGCAATCAATTCCTCACCAAAAACACGTTTATCACATGGAAATTGAGTGTGAATACCAGGAATTGATGATTGAGAGGAAGGAAGGCTGAATCACAACTGCATCAACATTGGATCCACAGTCAATGGGACTGAGCCAGCTCTGAAGTCATCACGTTCAAAATACTGGTGGACGAGAGCGGTATTAAAAACCAGAAATCCAAAGAATGCATTGTAAGATGACTTCCTCCCAGAATGGAAGACACAACACGGTGATTGGCTGAAATGCACCAACTGTACAATGGAGCTGCAGTGGCTGTTGGAGTAACAGTGTGCGATTGGTCCTGTACAGTAGATTGTAGGTCAGAGTGAAAACAACGATGACTGGACACGCACAGTGGACAATAATGCAGGGACCTCCACATGGAGGCAGTGTTGTCACAAAGGAGCCGTGTTGTCTGAATGTGGTGGTTGTGGGTTCTAGGTGTTCCTCAAGGCCAAAGCCTGCTCCAGCTCCTGCCTCCTCTGCTGAATCTTTGGAAGGGGAAAGTAGATTAGGAAGACATAGAACCAGACAGTTTTAATTTGCAGGCAGTGCAGATAAACAATACAACCTCACAAAAGATACTGACATCCAGCCCTTTACATCCTGTTTTATAGTAGACGAGCAGAAGGTTCACTCTAGTAATCGTATATTTTTACGCGCTCACCTTGCAGTAGAAGTAACGGCTGACAGCCTCCTGAGACCAAGGCTGATGATAAAACTCTGCTCTCCTCTCTTCCTCTGGGTTCCCAACAACATCTGTCATCAGCTACAAACAATCAAAAGGTGATAACAGTAAGAAAAGCAGGACAATGACAGGACAAACATGATGCAGGACATTGTTTACAGAGATGCATACACTACACAAAGTATTATGAAATATTACTATTACAATTTAAAATACCATTTCTATTCTAATATATTTTAAAATGTAATTTATTCCTTTGATGTTAAAGCTGAATTTTCAGCATCATTACTCCAGTCTTCAGTGTCACATGATCCTTCAGAAATCATTCATATGTCCCGATTTGTTGCTCAAGAAACATTTTTGATTATTATCAATGTAGAAAACAGTTGTGCTGATTAATAGTTTTGTGGAAACAATGATACTTTTTTTCAGGATTCTTTTATTCCAAAAAAACCCAGAATACACGGTAGTGTATGAGAGCTAATAAAGCTTTGGTTTTTTACTGGTTGGCACTACTGACTATGAAGCAAATATCTTCTAGAAGCTTCTGTAAATCTGGCTCAAAGTGTGTCATTTCTGTATCATTAACAGCAGCAAACAGAGCTGCAAAATGTATTTCCAGAGAGGTTTACCAAACACTCCTACAGACCCTTCTGACCTGTTCCAAACAGGTTGTCCCGCCCCAAACTCATGCCATTGGTTGAGCCAGAAGTTGACATATCAGACCACTCAAACAAACTGAGCAATGTTTTGAAATCGGCACAGAGCCACTGTGTTTACACTTTTTGAGACGTTAGCCTACAAATGGCTTTCATGCATCTGTATCAGCACATTAAACTGAGATAGGAGAACATACTGTAAATCTGAGAACACACTTCATCTTCAAAAATATACATTATATAAATATCAAGAGTCATGTTTAAATTAAAGAAAGCTGGTGCAGACCTTCAGATCTCTGCTCTGGGATTTGAGCCAGTCCTGAATGTAGCCTTTGGGATCTCTGGAGAAGCTGAGCATGAAATCTCTCTGAATCTTCAGCTGATTGATGGACTCAATAGTCTCATGGATCTGCAGATGAAAAATCAACAGACATGGCAGCACAGCAAAACTGGTTAAGTCCTGATTATTATCCTTCTGTCAGTCGAAATCAGAGACCCTATAATTCAGAATAAAATGTCCAGAAGTTCAATCATCTGCTCTATTTTTGCACTAACCTTGTTGTCCAAAGAGGCGATCTCTTGCTGATTGGCTGTGGAGAGCAGGAAGCTGCTCATTTGTGCTTTAAGGGGATCTTCCACCTCTACATCAATGTCATAGCAGGCCGTCTTTTTCTGATCATTAGGGTCGACACTGTACAAAAATAACCTCAATGAGACTTTCGTGTTCTTCAGAAAATTAATAAGAGCAGATAGAAAATACAAACAAGGCACAAAGACTAAACCAAAACAATATATTTAAAAATGTAATTTATTCCTGTGATGTCAAAAATCCAGTCTTCAGTGTCACATGATCCTTCAGAAATCATTCTAATATGCTCAGATTTGCTGCTCAAGATTTGCTTGCTGCATAAAAGATTAATTTCTTTAAAAAAATCTTATTGACTACTGTATTTTGGTAGATATCTGCAATAAATATGACACATTCGTACGAACAAAATCACATAAATACCTAATGATGTGGTTGATGACAATAGGGTCTGGGGGCAGTAGAAGGTTGGTGAGGCGCTGTGGAATTTCAGAGAACTTCAGGCGTGGACAGTCAAAGATCTGTGAGAGGAGATGAGGTCAGAAACACAAAAAGTTCTCGAGTAAAATATTGTATACTGTCTTTACATAATAATTCCATCATGTGTCTGTGAACTTTGGCAGTATCAAATAAAGTTTAAGGGTTTAAGTGAAGCTGATTCATTCAATAATTACAGATTGTGACAAATGTTAATCAATGCTTCTAATCAAGCGTACCTGTTGGAAATACTTGTCACAGTTGATGTACTCCTTGTCATGCGAGTCCTGCAGTTTGTTGGTTTTCACATACTGCCAGAGGGCCTGTATGATACTGGAGCGAGTCTGTGTGTGTATCCCAAGCAGACGAGCCAGACGCGGATCAAGCTTAAACTGAGGCGGCTGCATACAGGACACAAGAGTATTATGCTTACATTTAATTCACTCTTCAGTCATTTAATACATTATTTAGTTCAATTAACTTTTAAGTTTTAATTTTAAAAAGAAGGCCAAATAGGATAATATTAATCTATTTTGGAATAAACTCAAGTTTGAAAACTGACTAGGTAACTGCGATTTTTTATTTCACAAAATAAAGCATTGCAAAATTATTAATAAGTAAACCTGCTGCTCACAGAGTTCCTGTTCTGTTGTAATATATATGTGATATTCACCCTTCACTATTATGTTCACTATTTCATCAACTTATTATTTCAATGAAACTTCCAGGTAAACTCAAAGCTTTGAGGTCTGAAAGGAATTTACAATCAAAAAGCAAATCACACAAGTTTTTGTTCTGTAATTTGAAAATGACAAATGAGATAATTTAATCTTGCAGGTCATGATCATTAGCCTTCAGCTGATCTACATGTAAACATCACTGGATGCATTTTGTTGTCTTTACCTGGTAATCCAGCATTAACAGCAGGGTGCAGCGCACGTTAACATCTCCAGGCCTCTTCACCTGGAAACCGTCTGTCTCCTGAGTGGTTCCGGTACGATGCCACTGCGCAAGACAAGAGAAATCAACATAATTGCACCGAGTCATTAAAGGACAAGTTCGGTATTTTACACATAAAGCCCTGTTTACAGATCGTTTCTGATGAAATAGAACGGTTAAGATTAAACTTTTGACAGATGCTGCTGTCGCGAGAATTTTAGGTTTATTTCGCTTCCCACCCCCCCCTCAAGAATGGTAGTCTATGTGCACTGGAACAATCCTTCCTAAAACGCATTAAACTTTCATTTAAAAAGAGATGAAACTCACCGAGTGGTCAGGGGTGTTCACTGATATGCTCATACAAAAATCGCTGCAAAAGATGCTTTCCAACAGGTGTTTTACCATTCGTTGTAAAACTGTGGATCTATTTTTCCAAACGTCTCACACCCGTAGATTCTTCCGTTGAGAGCTTGAATAATAGACACTCCAGCCCAGTTGGTGGCGATAATGCACATTTGCCAATTGCAAGCAAACCACTGGCATTTCATTGAATACACAGAAGAAGCAGAAGAAGAAGCGGCGGAGTAATACCGTACCGCACACAGCACATTCAATGCAAGTCAATGGAGTTGGACAAAAACTATGATAAAACCTGTTGGAAAGCATCTTTTGCAGCGATTTTTGTATGAGCATATCAGTGAACACCCCTGTCCACTCGGTGAGTTTCATCTCTTTTTAAATGAAAGTTTAATGCGTTTTAGGAAGGATTGTTCCAGTGCACATAGACTACCATTCTTGTAGGTGGGGGGGAAAGCGAAATAAACCTAAAATTCTCGCGACAGCAGCATCTGTCAAAAGTTTAATCTTAACCGTTCTATTTCATCAGAAACGATCTGTAAACAGGGCTTTATGTGTAAAATACCGAACTTGTCCTTTAAGGAAAACAAAAGCACAGATTTGCAGAAACTGAAAAGAAAAATAACTTGAATGACAGTATCACCACACATCTTTAACAAACGAAGTGCTATATGGCATGTTTGTATGTCCTATAATGAAACCGTGTAGGACATAAATAAGAATATAATACATAAATAAATATATTTATAATGGTTTTAGCTCTTGGTTATAGGAATCACCAATATTAATACACTTTCAGTTAGGGTGATAAAGCAGAAAATCAAACACCAACCTCAACCAAATGGTTATCAGGGCCGTAAAGGTCTTTGTCAAGCTCAATCACCAGACTCTTGAAGAATGAGGAGAACTTCCTCTTCATCTTAGCAGGCTGTGAATGAAAGCATGAATAGTTTTTCAGAGTGTGCCACTGAGCAAACTACCCAGTTTCAAGTATAAAGACATTTTTGGAAAACAAGAACCTTACACAACATCATAAACTTTCCGGGTAGACTTTCTATGGAAGAGTACGGCCTAAATGTTCAAATGAAATGTGGCATGCTGATGGATGATTTGCTGTGCGGGACAACATTCCATTCAGCCCAGAGACGGCATGAGTCCTTCAAGCTATCATCAATAAGTACTAGTTTCATTTCTTTCTGCAAGGAAAAGCATGCCTCAAGAGTATTAGCTAAACGGGTCTTGGTTAGAGACTGAACCAAGAGGCTGAATTTATGCTGCATTACGTAAACCTTTAAGAATTTAGTCCTTGTAAACGGACTAATGGGCTGCAATCACATGAATCAAACCGGTACATTAGCACATATATCAAATCAGAAACCAAAATCTGCTTTTAACAAAGAAAACCGCAACATGCAATATTATCATATAAACCTATATTTGCACTAAATGCTGACAGTATGTGTCTTCCTTTATTATTTATTCTGCTATTTTTACAAAAGGTAATTGGTATCGTTACATAGATATTAAGGTCATGAATGTACAGATCAGAAACGTTTTGCAGCCATGGCTCCAGTGCTTTTGTGGCCGTAGGTGAAGGCGACATGCATGAGCAAAAACAAATGTGCGATGAGCCTCAGCTTTGTCAATAAAAACATAAAATATACCTATGTAATGCCGAATTACAGGTAGCAGGTAAGTTACCTAAATCTACTTTTAAATAGGCAAAACTATTTCTGGTAACTTCTAGTTATTAGTTACTAATGTAATGGGTGGTGTTTGCTTCATATAAACAGCACTTCATGAATACCGGTAGTTATGTCACTCATGTCCCTTCCTGGTATCTCACAGTGATACGATGCAAAAGCAACAGGGTTTTATTTTTTAACTGATCATGACACGATTGTAAAGATTCGACTAATAAATTAATCTTTCAAACCAGTCTAATGCTAATGTATGATATTCATGTTTTATGCCTATACATTTCGGTAGTGCTGCACATGCCGGCTAGACTGCCAATGTAAGTGTATTACAGGAATGATGCTTTTTAGGTTGAAATTTCTTTCTGACAATAAAAGCATGCCACAAATCCTGTTGACAGAGCTTCAGATGTCATTAACCGAGAATTTTCCTTTAAGATACGCATTGTTGGCTAAAAGGAGGCAGGCATACAACTATCAAAAGAGCAGAGTAAGGAAAAATAGTTCAAGTCAATGGACCCACAGAACTTTCTGGCACGTATGTTTGGATGGAGTCTGGGAAGTGATCTCACTGGTAAGTGTGGTCAAGACTCTGAGCCTGGGAGAGTAAATTTAACCTCACTAATTCAAAAGGCACATAGCTGCCATTCACAAGTCATGATGTCAGAGACAAAAAGCACGATCAAACATTGCAGACAGTTTATGTGATATTTCGTACCAATAAAAGCACCAAAACAAAAGCAACTGCACCTCAGTGTTTTATAGTAAAGGATTTAAAATAGCTGTATTGTGCAATTATTGATTAAAGTGCAATTGACTCACATCATCCAGCAGTTTGCCCTCCACACGCAGCTCCCAAGATGCAATGCTGCCTTCAGAGTCCTCTGCATCAGGCTTGGCAGGGTTAAACGTGTTGGAGATGTAGAGACGCAGTTTTCGCTTTTGCTTGAAATAGAAAAAAAAAGAGGTTATCTAAATTTTTATCTTCATCCAGTCCTCAAGATGATATTAGTATGCTCACAAAAATGCAGAAGCATTATGCAGCGAAAATGCTTTTAAGCTGATAATTGGTCAAATATTAGAAGCTAGACACTCTGAATAATGACACCATCATTTTATGCTCATTTAAGTTGTTTTGTGTCTTATCCTGTTGATTTATGCAAGCAATATTTTAAATGGTTCAGTAACAAATGAAAATTCTTGTCCCAAGTTTGCTTCTGCCGTGTTTTAAAAGGTCTGATATATAGGTTAACAAAAGCGCTAAGGCATATATTTTTTTAATTGGCTAGATAAAACAGATCTGTTCTGAAACATGAAATTAAAAAGAATATATGGATCATCATGGGGATGAGAAATACCTTCATGGGTCTCTTAAGTGCCTCTTGGATATCCACCCGTTTGCGCATTATGGTCTGGTCTAATTTGCGCTCGAATGCCAACAGATCCATATACGCCTGTGACTCCGGAACAAGCTCACGAATCTGAAAAAAGAATTCAATAAAACCTCATTTTGTAAATGGCAGCACTGGTAAAGAAATCCAAACAATCCTAGTTATTTTCCCCTCTTGTTCTGTGGACGATAGACTGAGGGTTTTGTAAATGACTAATGCGTCTGGCATCTCCACTGGAGCTGTATCTATCTATATTGCCTGATAACACACACGCATAGTGCCGATTATCTTATCTAACACAACCAAATCATAGTGACACAGTGACTATAAAAAACTAAGAACAGAATCATCCGTAAACAATAACATTAAAACCCCATTTTAAAAATATTAATATAAATAATAGATCAACCAACAGCCATCACCATGAACCCACAGCAGTAATGCTGTCATATATGTTAGACTATTTATTAGATATTGCAATATTGTCTAGAATACATATTATCTAAAGAAAAACTCAAATTATCTGGATATTCTTTGTGATATACTAAATATATATATATATATACTTTTTTTATTATTATTTTTTTTTAAAGGCCTGCTGTCAGTATGTATTGTCTGGTTATGGTGACAATTACTGAATGCAAAAGCCCTCCAAAACATTTCTGTCCATCGTATCGCTTGCTTGGTAGAAGATTCCGCCCCTCTAAAAGGCCGAGATAGAGAACAGACGTGCACGCCAGAGCATCTTCATCATTGCACATTTGCACACACACAAAAAAACCCAGTCAAACCAATGAAAGCAATGAAAAGGCTCAGATCTCTTACTCACCCTTTGTGGAAGGATCTTATCAGCCATCTTCCTCCTCTTGGCACTGCAGAAAGAGGGAGAAAGGGGAAACGGAGAGGAAAGGCAGAAAAAAACCCAAGATGTTACTATGGAGACTGACAGTGGAGCACCCGGGACATCTGCTAAAATTCTGGGGCTGGTCCAGGATGCGGGAAAACCGGTGTGGGAGTGTGTGTGTGTGCCTCGCCAGCCCAGATGGTGCTGGCAACCATTGGCACAGAGGACGTTACTAGAATCAACTAGAATCGTTACTGCTTAAACTTGCACAAGTTGAAGCTTGGAAAGCAGCAGAGGTCCACAGGACCAGCTCATATTGTGCAGACAGGTGTGTTGTATGCTCATAAGTATATTTGTGCTCATATACTGAATGAATGCTCTTCTATTTCTATGAGCACAAAAGATAATGTTGTTTTGTACACTCAAAAGGAGGATCCGTACAGGTAACAATCACCAAAACAAAACCTAAAAGTGCAAACACTGTGAGCGGATCAGGGAAACGATCATCATGTACAATTTTTATTATTCCACAATGAATCTCTAAGTAGGACTCACTAGCTTATGAGTTTTTTTTAGTAAAAGTAAAAGAAAAAATAAAGATTAAATAAAATTAAATATTAGCACACTTTTGCTTTTTTTCCACCAGCAATATATTTATCCCATCAACTGAAAAAATTGCACAACTCAGTTGGCCTGACTCATTAATACATATTTAGTTTTTTGTTAAAACATTTAGAGATGACACTTTGCATTGAAGTGTAAAACAAGCTCTCACATACTACATCTGCCATCATGCCATGCAACAGGACATGCAAGCACATCCATGCCAAATTCAGCAAAAATTTGAATAATGTTAAATCTTCAATATTTTTCAGAGTTCTTGACTTAAATGTCAGGTTAGATCAAATAGACTGATCTACAACTGAATTAAAACATTGCTGTATGAATAATCTTCGATAATGACCATCAAACATCAAGGTTGTGGTAAATCAGAAGTGAAGGGGGAAATCCTTGTTAGGGATATGTCTCTTGAGACAAGATGTGCCAGGGGGTAAAGGGATCAAGGCTCGGGACAAGGGTGGGATCAAAACGTGTGAATCCATCATGCAGCAGAATAAACTCCTACTTTGATCCGAGTGTGGGATCTGATTGGGCCTCTCTCATGTCCATCTGCCTCCCTGGCATCTCATTTGGTCCAGGAAATCCCACAGGCTTCCTGATGGCATTTGAAGGGTCCTTCATTAGAGGGTACTGAGTGTGTTTGTGTGTAAGTTAAGAATTGCTGAATATTTTGACGACACATTACAAAAAGCTGAATAGACAAAACAGACAACATGGGAGTTGCACAAAAACCAGCAGAACTAGAGGACAAATGATCTGATAAGCCATGTGTGGTTATTACACACACACATACAACTATTGCATTGATTAGTCTGATGTAAGACAGGAGGGTTGTAGCAATGCAAGATAACGTTACACTAATGTGTCAGACAAGGTCGACAGACAGAACGAGCAAGTATGCGAATCAATGGAGCTGAGTCAGAGAAGACACAACAGACAGACAGAGAGAGAGAGAGAGAGAGAGAGAGAGAGAGAGAGAGAGAGAGAGAGAGAGAGAGAGAGAGAGAGAGAGCGAGAGAGAGAGAGTGAGACACAGAGAGAGAGAGAGAGAGACACACAGAGAGAGAGAGAGAGAGAGAGAGAGAGAGAGAGAGACAGAGAGAGAGATCCAAAAAGAAAAAGAAAAAATGAAGAAAGAAGTATTATATAAAATATTTCTCAGTGAGTGGCCCCTTTCTGTCACAACAGCGCAGACAGTGGTTGGCCAGCAGACTGAAGACTCCACAGATCAGATTAACTGCAACTAAACAACCGCCACTGCCCAAACTAAGACATATGTCACAGAGATTTGTGATAGAAGACCACAGAGTGACCCCATTTAAAACATTTGGGAATTTTCAGAGATTTACAAGAAAGGAGCTTGGGCCATGTCGGATCAATCCTCTGTTAAAAAAAAAAAACATTAAACAAATGGCACCCAAGAACAAATTAGAAGAAATAAACATCCTAATAAAAAATATGCAAAATAAGAGTGGTGAGAATAACACAATGTGCTAAACAGTTTCCAGCAACAAACGATTTATTTTGTCACAGTCAAGTGAAACTGTTCAGCAACATGATGCAATTAAAGACAAACAGAAGATATGTTGATGTCTAGTGTACAGCTACTCAGTATGGACCGACATTTTAGACCAATGAGATTTCACTGTGGACAGGTGAATATTAATATTCCTTCCGATAATACTGTTTTTGTTTTTGATAATACTTCTACTCAGTTTCAACTGAGAATACCATTTCAAAAGCCGTTTATGAGCACTGTTCTTTTATAGCACACATTTAAGCAAAGCTTTTAAAACCCTACAGTGTGCACTACAGTTTCTGGGCTCACAGTGTCCTGGACGCCATTATTTTAAAGATTCAGAAAAGTTGAATCACTGTCTGGCCAACTGGGATTTCGATGTGGATATTAAGGCTATGATCATGATTTTTCAGAAGTACTACAGATACTGCAGTGTATATTAGCACTGTTTTTTGTTTGCTTTTGGGATCTGAAGGAGCGTTTGGGTCTGGAAGCTGTGATGTGTGATGTCCGACTTAACAATCGAATAGAAATCAAGTAAGCGACAACATGCCTGTTGCTCGTTGTGGTCAGTTAGGACAAAAACTTGACATGAAAAATAAACTTTTTTTTATCACTTTGCACCTGGTTAATAGGACATAGTGTAAGACTAGGAAAAACATCATGAAATCTACATCAATACGGTCATAACCATTTCATTGTCAAGAGCTGTTTGCTATATTTTTGTAAAGGTAAATCCTTTTGTTTCCCATTAAGCTGCATGTACAGAATCAAACCTCATGCTAGCCAGGATCAAGCCATTCCGTTGAAACATACAGAACTGAGTTCTTGTCAGAGGAAAAAACACATCTTCCCATCCAACCATCAATGCAAAAGAGGCAATTGACATAATCAACTCAACTGAAGTCATTCAGCTCTGACTGTATTGAACACTTCATTTCCACTGTGTCCGTAATATAGATTGTAGGAATACAGTGACAGTGTACTTGTAAGTCCTCAGGGGTTTATACAAAAGTGTTGTCTAGTATTAAATACCTTCCAATCTCAAGGAAATGACACACTTTCACTGTCTTTTTTCCATGCTAATCTTGACCCAATGGTTACAGTGATTTAACAAAAAAATTAACAATCTATCATTATTTACTCACCCTCATGTTCATCCAATCCTGTATGACTTGTGAAGATATTTTGTCAATTGACAAAGTATTTGTCAATGGTCACCAAAATGTTTGGTTCCCAACAGTCTTCAAAATTTTCTTTTATGTTCCACAGATGTTATGTTCTACAGGTTTCTACGGCATGAGGGAGAATAAACCATGACAGAATATTTGGGTGAACTATCCCTTTAAGTAGCATTTCACATTTGTATTGTTGAAAAGGGGTGAGCACTTCTTTTAACTGTGGATTACTGCTGCAAAATGGGGTTATTATTGCTTTTGCCAGGATAACCCAGAATGATGTTAACCCAGGATTAAAAATTAATGGAAAAATGATTTTTTTCTTTATTCATATGATCGTGGAGGGGGAGTCTGGACTCAAATCAGTTCTTATATGTTATGAACACACCGCATCGCTGCTTCAACAGGGTTCACAATTTCAAAAGCCTACATAAGTCCACAACCTACATTAGGTTCCTGTTATGATATCATCCTGTAATTTTTTTGTGGGTTCCTGATCATTAGTATATGTCATATTATACTCACTTTCTGTTTCGACTCTGCACAGCCTGCTGCTGCATCTGCTGTGAAGGAGAGGGCCGTTTGCGACCGGCCTCCATGTTCTGATTGGTAAGTCCAGGCCGGACAGCGGTGTTTCCTCCATATGGTGGCCCTGGAGGCCCCATTGGGGCCCCCTGATGAGGCATTCGTGCTCCTGATGGCATGCCAGGCCGCTGAAAAAAAGGTGACAACCAAAAGATGGACATAAGAAACTAAGTGAGGTGGAGAAAATGTATACGATTAACACACTCTGAAACAAGAGTTTACACATACAGTATAGCGTGAATCAGTATAATGATGGTTTTTAAACATAAATATGAATAACTGACAATCAATTGTGAAAAATAAATACTTTTTTTAAAATGAAAAGTTTGAACAATGGATATAATATGTGCACCTGTGTTTATTTAAAGTTTAAGGTGAGGTGAATATTTAAATATCTATCACTATAGTCTGTTAAACCTACTAAATGGACTAGGCTAGTTCAGAAGCAGCTGTTGCCTGCCATAACAGCAGAAGCAACTGCACACACAATTCATGCACAACCTACTCAACACTTGTGACACCAGAGACAACAGGTCACACGTACAAGAGCTCAGGACAATGAACAAATGTCTCTGAAAGAGTAAACCCATAGTCTTCTTGTCTCACATAAATGTTTCCCCTGAGAACAGATGGTGTGTTTCAACTTTTTCTAATACAAACTCATGATATTTTATCTTTTAGCTGCAATTTATTGCATTAGTTAAGCTATTACTCTAATTACATTAGAATGAGGCATAGAAATGGTTTTAATTATGGTAAAATAACATTGAAACAACTTAAAGTACTGTAATTGACATAACAGGAAATGAGAGATCTAGATTAGTGGGATTGCTATTTAATTGAGCAGGTCAATACATATTAACATTATGAGCCAGATCTACTAACAGCCTGCTCCAGTGCAAAACCTCTTTTGGCATTAACTACTGTTAGAATTTACTAAAGACACAAAGTGAAAAATTAACGCTGAAAAGGCATGGACACATTATTTTTGCGGCTGACCTTAATGCATATGCATTTGTAGGAGCTTTCATTTCAGATGCAAAATTTATGGAAGGGGAGTATTTAAATGAATAATGCTAGGTGTTTTACTAAAGTTTGCGCTAGTCAATTTACTGGTATTTAATCATTTGTAATAATCCAGTGAGATTTTTGTATGCACAAAGAGTCTGACAACAGCCGGTATTATCCACACCGAGATCTGTCTCACCATCATCAAATCCACCTGGGATTAGCTACATGAAGAAACAGAAAAAACGGAGACAGACTAAATCCAGAGGAACTGCGGCAAGGTCTCTAAGACGCTTGAAGTAAACGACCTGCAAAGCTACCTGAAAAACTATGTGCAAGTGTACAGAGGACAAAAGCTATTTTAATTGCAAAGGGTGGTCACGCCAAATATTCATTTGATTTAGTTAATAGAAGTTAACTGATAAATAAAATCTGTTTAGCACATTAGTTTTGAAAGCATCCTTACTTTACAGCATTTTTACACAAGTGTCCCGCAGTTCCTCTGGATTTAATCTGTCTCAGTTTTTTCTGTTTCTTCATGTAATCCCAGATGGACTTGTTGATGGTGAGATCAGATCTCCATGTGGAGCATATCGGCTGTTGTCAGATTCCTCTCACTGGATTATTACAATTAATATCAAAATGAATGTGTGGAAATGTAAACTGATATTTCCTACTGACAAACTACAGCAAAAGATATAAAACCATTTTTTGGGGATGAAAATACTAACGTGCCTAAGACTTTTGCACAGTACTAAGTATATATATACATACTGTATATACCATGGTCTGTCTCAATACTCCATCGTTTAATACACAGGTAGATCTAAGTCAGTTTAACTTTCATTGAAGCACACACATCACTCGCACACAGAGATCAGAAATCACACTGCGCACACACAGAAATATGTTGTCAATGCTGCCCTTCCACATTTTTCTAATGCACAGCTAGCCATGAATTATCCCTTACATATATACAGTATATATACATACATTACAAAGTGACAGACCTGATAGGTGCACAGGAATTGAGGGATACAACTGATGGATGAAAGAGAAAGTTCCCTATGATAATACACAACCATATTCCCAACATAAAGAAGAACCAGCCAATTAGACAGACATGGTAGTGATAGGTTAATGATGGCAAGACTGGATTTTCTTTACTAAGAAAAAAGACAGCACAGCACAGGGTTAGGATTGTGGCGCTGGCAGTAAAATTGGACAGGCAATTTGAGAGCATGTCAAAGGTACGGTTTGGAGTGACAGAGAAAACACAAAAGAGAGTGGTCAAAAGAACAAGAGAAACTCCAATCAGACAAAAATAGACAAAAGTGTCCATTTTTTGTCTAAGTCATAAATGAGAGGAAAATTAGTTCAATGAGAATAACTGAAGCCACAACAAAGAAATGTTCAGGGAACAGATGAAAGAGATGAAACCGATAATGAACTGAAACTCAAAGCAAAACTGCATTACAGGGGAAAATCAGGTGTAAAAATGCACGGATGTGTCACAAAGCTTCACAAAAGTTTAATATTCAATATTTTATGTATTACACATTCATTTCTCATCCAAAACATTATTCCTGACCTATTTTCAGTTTCATCTATTTCTGCAAGAGATGGCAGGATAAATCTGAAAAAGCTTATGATTTGTACCAGAATAATCCAACCAAATCAATTTCCCTGTACACTAATGTTATCACTTGTAATCATTATCAAAGGAGGTTTTTCTCTTTTCAGTTGACTGTGAGAAGCCTTTTCTTCAAATTCTGATTCGCAATCTCGAAAGTTGTGACTTATGTTACTACATAATTTAACAATTTCTTTAAAGAAAAATGGCAAACTAAACATTTTGCCAAATGATGAGCACAATAAAAAAAGTTTTCTCGTGGAATGTTCAATGGGAACTTCTGAGTTATTGTAGCAACAGTAACCGAGAGAGACAGACCTTAGTGAAGGGACATTACACCAGCATTACAGTATATGGCTGAAAAATAATTTCTTAGAATGTGCAATTCACTTACCACATCTGATTTATGAAGCGCTCAACATTATTAAAGAGCATTCTATAAAGCCGCCAAAGTCATAGAACCACTGAAATGGAGAAGATCTATCAAGCTCCATTCCTAATGGTGTGAATGAATCCTATGGCATAGTTATGTTAAACGTTATTACTTTCACCTTGTGGCTACGTTGTGAGAAATAGCTTTGCACTTCAGTTAAACAGGAAGGGTTGGCATTGAACTGCTGCAGATGTGGAATGTGGAACAAATGTGTGAAAGTAATGACTAACTGCTGATTTTAGACGCTTTTGTGTTTAATTTACACAAAGGAAGTGATTGTGATGTACCTAATAACGATGGACCTTGCGTAGGCTTGAGCTCTGTTATGTCTGCAGGTTAGGAGACTGATGAAGTGAACTCTAGACTATTGTGAAATAAGAGCAGACTGTGCTGGGAGCATTGAGTTGCAGGGTAATGAAAGACAATGACTTACAATGAGATATTTAGAATTTGATAAGGCCACACTCTTTCAGGTGTAACATTTCTGTTATTCCCTGAATACTGCAGTTAAACACTTTCTTTGTCTCTCTGTCTGATGTACTGCCAGATGCTTTAAGCGGTCTGTGTTTGCTGTTGAGCGGCCTTACGCTTATATTAACACAGGAAAAACTGACCAGCAGGAGAAATAATCATGTTTAATAGCTAAAGAGGGATAAAAGAGACTTTAATCAGATTCTTCTTGTTATTAGAGTAGCGAGTTCACACATAAACATAGATTAAAAAAAACTTGAACATTTCAACAGTCCTGAAATGTACCACTTAAAATAGTTTAAACAATTACTGTCCTTTGCTGTCTCTCTCTGTGAGGCTGCTTTGTTCACAAACCACTTTGAATATAAATTTGGATGCAGGTAGGAAGGAAAACATTTTATTCGGAATATTTTTTCCAGCAGTCACACCATGTAGATTTGCACTTCAGAGAGATTGGCGGTGCTTGAGCTGTCAATCAGCACTGACTGATGAGCACTTCTGCCCGATTCCTGCTGATAAACAACTTTTTGCTCAAGAACACGCACGTCCCTCTGGAGTTTCTTTGCTTCCTGTTAATATGACAACTGCACAGACATCTGATTGGATAGACTTCCATAACTGCATTATTTCACTCCTGAAATAATCCATGAGTTTCTGCAGATGTTTAGGCCCACATTAGCTATATTTATTTGTAACCAAATAATCAATTTATAATAGGACTGAAAACCTTCATGTAAACACCTCAATCCGATTGAGCTCAATTTAAATGTAATTTTGATGTGGCTGAAAGGGGTGGTGTAGATCTTAAATAATCAATTGAACAGAAAAAAATAGATATGTAAGCCCTTGAATGTGACTACTTTTACATAGGTTTGTTGACGTATCATTATGTCTTACAAACTGATCAGTGGAGGAGAGGGACTGGATATTATTTTGTAACAGACTTTCAGCTGTTTGCAATGAACAAATCAAACAAAAATAATTGATAGCTTAACACAACAAATGTTTCAAGTGGTTTCAACTGAAAACGCAACTTTTAATTACTTCTGCAGGATCAAAATTATTCAACCCCTTCATGGCAAGCATCTTTGGTTCTTAGTAGAAAACCTTTTTGCTGTTATGACCTGCTGCAAACAAGATGTTTAACCAGACACCAGCTTCTGACAGTGTTTCTGAAGAATCTCAGCCCACTCCTCATGAGCAATGGCCTCCAGTTCAGTAATATTCTTGCTTGCTGCAACCACCTTCTTCAAATCCCACCAGATAATTTCCATAGGGTTCAAGTTAGGTGACTGTGATGGCCACTGTAGAATCTCCCAGGACTTCTTCTGCAACCAAGCCTTGTTGGAGTTTGAGGTGTGATTGGGATCATTGCCCTGTTGGAAGGTCCAATGACGCCCAAGCTCCAGCTTCCTCACTGATGGCACAACGTTTTTACTAGGATTTCCTGATACCTCAATGAATCCATCTTGCCTTCCACACGCTGCAGGTTTCCAGTGCCAGAGGATGCAAAGCAGCCCCAGAGCATCACGAGCCCCACCATGCTTAACTGTAGGCAGTTACCTTTGAACTGTAGGCAGAGTTACCTTTGAACTGTAGGCAGAGTTACCTTTGAACTGTAGGCAGAGTTACCGTTGAACTGTAGAACTATGCTTCCAACAGTTTCTCTAGGAACATTAAAAGCTATCTTTTTGTATCCTGTTCCTTGTTTGTGAAGGGCGATGATATTTCCTGTTAACTTTTTGGACCATTCTTTTGACTTTTTCTAACCATATTTCTAAGATGCAGTCAAACGTGACACTCAACAAACCTAGCTAGTCTAGAAATTCCAAGTGTTCTAGCTCAAGCACACCTGGTGCAACTAATGAAGCCCTTGATTAGTTGCATCAGGTGTGCTTGAGACAACACCTGTTTTGCAGATTTGTACTGTTGTGAGGGATTCTATTCATGGGGTTGAATAATTTGGAGACTGCAGAAGTCATTAAAAGTTGCATTTTCAGTTGAATTTGGGGAAACCACTTGGAGCATTTGTTGTGTTGAGCTATTTCAATTACTTTTGTTTGATTTGTTCATTGCAAACAACTGAAAGTCTGTAAATTGTGCCAATAAACCTGATTTGCAATGGGGGTTAAATCATTTTGATTACAACTGTGTTTTATAGAAATATTCCTGAAATATACTTTTTTTAAAACATGTCATCAAGGCAAATGGCAAGTATGCTCATGATAGCCCTGGTTACATTATTGCGGTGACTTTCTCCATTTCTGAACGAGGCAACTAGGTACTATGAATGGGCTGAATTTTTTTCCTCTCCAGAATACATGTAAAAGAAAACGTGATCCTAATTGCAAAGTTTAGGGTTCATTTAAACGGAACTTTCAGAATCTGAAATTGGATTGGATTCATATGGACTGGTGATTAGTGCATGCAAACATATTGATCCATAAGACAAATGAAAAGTACAATTAAAATTTTTACATTTCGTTCTTTTGATAGTTTCAAAATAATTATGCAATGTTTCACAATATGACAGTTTTTTTTTGAAGCAATAAACAAAATGGGGTAAGAGTCATAGTTGTTGTTGTTGTTTTGCTACTTAATTTCAAACAGTTAAACCAAAACTGAACGTGTAAAAACATTGTACTCATCTCATTGTATTTTACCATGGCAGTAAGTTTGCTTGTTTAAAGTGAACTGGAATGAAAGTTTCCGCTCCTAGAGTGAAATGACCTGTAGGTCATCTTTATTTATCCACACAGTTACACAGTAAGACTGAGTCTGTCATTAACCAAGACTGTGCATTTTATTTTGTGTCTGAGAGAAAAAGAGCTAATATAACAGATTACCAGTAATGTGTATTAGTGAAACACAGATAATGTGACCCCTAATCTAAACTCGACATTGAGCCAAAACTAAGCGGCTGGAAGGGGAGATCAAAAAGAAAATAAGAACCGAGACAGAATATGAACAAAACTAAAAACAAGTCATCGCCCAAGCACGAGTGATTTATCACAGAGAGACAAAATACATCAAGAACATTTCAAATACACATTTAAATAAGAGACGGCAACAGATACTGTGCATAATTGGCCATAGATTTCCTTCCACACAAAACAAACTTTGAGAATACATTTCTCTCATTCTAGAAGCTGTTCAAACTGTAACTTAATTGTAAACCTTGATGAGCACATACTGTTCCTTGCCTTGGGAACAAGGCTGCTGAACCACCACATTCTTGCAGCTCAAGCTGTGGTCAAACATAATGCCATGTAACAACGAATATACAGTATAACTTGCACACGCCAGGCTTTAGACAGAAGTGCAGCACAGAAGCAGCAAGGTGAACAATATAGCAAAGGTCAGGCTGAGGTAATCCAGGTAACTCATGAGTCCTCAACTCAAGAAACATAGAAGAAGCAGGGGAGAACAACACAGGCATAGGAGAGGACATAAAAGGATACGAAATAAGGAGCGGGAAACATTTTGCCCAGGAACAATCAGTGCTTTGCCAAGGTTAATTAGTCTGCAGAGGCAACACCACCATTTTCCTCATTCATCACCCAAACTCAGCATTTATGTGTTAAAAGTTAAAGCAACTCTATGCACTAAGGCAAATAGTGAACAAAGGGTTATGATGCAAACTAAGATGATTGCTACAACTCTGCAAGTGAAAGGTGTTTTCTTACAAAATAAATGATAAAACACATCACATGCCAGAATTAACTATTAAGCCATAAAGAACTCAAGTCATTATATACACAACAGTTCAAAAGTAAAACTGTACAAAATTCCTTACAGAATAGTACAGTTAAAAAATTCCCTAAAGGCTGGAATACACTACATTAGGAATCATACATTTCCCGATTTTGTAAATAGTTAAAGAAAACTGGGCATCATACACTAAATGACTGAGGATCAGACACTACCAGACTTTCAAATCGTTCCGAACACAACAAATTCACGCATGAAACACGTGCCATGTTGCTAGGAGATGAATTTGCGTGACAAATAACAACAATATGTTCTAAAATCAGCTCAATCGTCTAAATGGATGAAAATCATGGAATCAATAGTTTGAAGCTAAAAAAAATATCAGAGTCTGTGCCAATCATACACTGCGCAATTTTCTATGAAATCTGTCAATTCAAATCTGCAGACATGGCTCTGACTTAAGGCAACTAAACTTGTTCGGTAAATCTGGGCAAAAGTCGTGTAGTGTATTCCAGCCTTAACTGCATTTATTTGATTACAAATACAGTAAAACAGTAATAATTTGAATTATTGTTACTTTTGAAATAAATTTGTTATTTAGTTATTTGAATATATTTTAAAATGTAATTTATTCCTGTGATCAAAGCTGAATTTTCAGCATCATTACTCCAGTCTTCAGTGTCGCATGATCCTTCAGAAATCATTCTATGTTGATTTGGTGATCAAGAAATATTTCTTACTATTGTCAATGTTGAAAACAGTTTTCCAGCTTAATATACATTTTTGCAGGATTCTTTGATGAAAAGAACATTTAACAGAGCATTTTTTAAACAGCATTTATTTAAAATAGAAATCTTTTGTAACATTCTAAAATATATTTACTGTCATGTTCGATCAATTTAATACATCCTTTCTGAAAAATGGGATTGTTAAAAATTACTGAGCCTAAACCTTTGAACAGTAGGCTAGTGTATATCACACGATAGTTGAATAATTCACAAGTCAAATAGTTAAAAAGACAATAAAGACACCAATCAATGTATCAATAAAAGTATGTAATAATGTAAATGTAATAATACTTTTAGGAATAATAATAATAATAATAATAATAATTATTATTATAAGTATTATTAAGAGTCTTTCAAAACCCAAGGTCGCTTTGAAGAAACAGTAAGAAATTATAACAAGAACAAAAACACAAGAGCACAAGAAACATAATATGAACGCAGGTTTACGCATTACACACGCTATACTACAAACTGCTTTTCACTTCAGATTGATCTGCTCTGGATAGACAAAGCCCTGCTAATCATAAATAAAAGATTACACAGCTACTGTATGTACACAAAATGTTGCAGACATTAAGTGGATCCTTATTGCCTCTTCTGCATCAAACCTTGAATAGTGTCAAACGGGAAACATCAGTCCGTGTTACAGTATTATTAGTAGGCTAGTAATCATTACTACTGCTACAAATACACCATTTAGCTCTAGAAATAGCTTGCATTTTTAATGAACAACATGACAACAGACACGCTAATCTACATAGTAGATGTTATCTGTGAGGCACTTGATGTGTTCTTGGAGTTGTAATAATAGTGTGTTGAGTCTGAAAGCGGCTTGTGTTTTGAATGAAAGCGCTCGTCACCTTAGGCATGCTGCCAAACGCATGCAGCCTCCAGTGACCAAGTGCAAGTGGCTACCTTTGGCCTTTCTTTTGCGTTTGCCGATCCTTCTCGCTCTTTTTCTTAAACACTCGCCTCCCTCGTTCGCCTCTCCTCCCCACCCCGTCTCCGCTTTAAAAAGAAGAGCGGAGCGGAGCCGGGATCCGGAGGACTGGAAATAACCTTCACATGGACACCGTTCAGCGCTATCACTCAAACGCACGGGCTGTGTCTGTAGCTGAGCTCACACACACACACACACACACACACACACACATGTGCCGAGAGGGTACGTACCACTCCATGGACAAGGAACTCAAATAGTTTGCTCTTGGTGGCTTTGCGAGCTCCTCCAGCGGTCTCCTCCGAAGCCATTTCCCTCTGGTCTCCCTCCACTCTGGTTCTCCTTCTCTTTTGTCTTTCCCTCTCCCTCGCCTCTCTTCCTTTTCACCCTTCGCTCACCTCCTCAACCCCCCTCCGAGGCTCCCTGCTCCACTTCCCTTACTTTCTGCTCTTTCTCTCCCTCTGTCTCGGAGTGTGCTGCCCTGTCGAGCCTCTCGCTCTCTCTGTGTCTCTCACGCTTACGTTTGGTTGAGCTGCCTTTCAGGAGCCCAGCTGCTACAGAACGTGGGGGGTTGAGAGTTGGGGGTCTTTCAAGGGGGTTCCTGCTGGCCCACCATGACCGTCCCTCCCTCCCCCTTTTACAAACACGCTGACTGAAAAGCACACACGCTCACAGGCTGCTGCAGCTGTTGCATTCCATTGGTAGATAAGGGAATGCTCGCTGACTGGTCGCTCGCAGCCCTGCTGCGGTGTAGTTAGTCTCGCCGCTAACCAAACCCCTCCTCCTCTGCCTTCACTACTGCTCTCGCTCGCTCTCCTGTCCTTTGCTGCATGCAGTCAAACCCAGCAAGGCTTGGAAGACACTGCTCATTCTCAAAAAAATGGAGGGAGGATCCTTAAAGCAGCAGCAGTGAGGAAAAGCTGTCCGTATTTAGACACAGGTCGGAAATAAAACTGGTTCAGACAACACTGAAGAAGGCTGAATTATTATTATTATTATTTTTTTACCTCGTTACTGGCTGTCTGTCTCAACTAAATATGAATACTTGAAATGATTACCTGATCTCACATTTTTGTGAGAGACATGTCAGTCAGATGGATTTTGTTATATTGATGGATTGCACTGTGGATATTGTGGGTTTTGAAGCCATTCCTCACCAACAATGACAACGAACAGTTAAAAAAATAAAAAAATAAACATACGGTAACACTTTAGATTAGGTACACACATTCACTATTAACTAGTTGCTTATTAACATGCATATTACTAGCATATTGTCCATTTATTAGTACTTATAAAGCACATATTAATACCTTAATCTGCATGACCTTATTCTAGATGCCTTAACCCTACCCAATTAACATAACCACAACAACAACTTAACTCCTAGTGAACATATACCCTAATCTAGTGTGACCAAAAATACCTAAACTATATATATATATAACATTTTTCCCCCACACAGACATCTTATTATCTGTAGGTTTTTGTTTGTTTTCAGTGTACAGGAAGCTTAATCAAGAAAAATTACTTCTGATTCTTCTAAATTTGATTCTGGGTTTTATATAACCGTTTCATCATTTATTCTTTTTTTTTTTTTTTTTTTGCAGTTCCTCAAATGTCTACTCACCTGATTTTCCCCATAATTGCAAATCTAAGCTGTCTACTGTAAATATTTGTTTAGCATGCCTGAATTAAAATACATCCCTGTACCATTCAATGTTTTTTTTAAATGTCTAAGCTATCTTAAATAATGACTAGGCCTATATGCATGGGGCAGAGAAGAGCTAATGAAATTGAACCAGTTACTCAGTCACTATGCGAGTAGACTAGCATGTGAATGATCAAGCCAGCTATAACAAATATTAACCATATTTTCCCTGTTTCAATGTTTCTAGGAAATGTTCTTAACTGGGAAGTAACTGTTTCTAGGAGGTATATTTTGCCACTATTTGGTCATTGGGAAGTAATTACAATTACTTTTAATTATTATTCAGCACTTCTAATAAGTCTGTTTCCCTAGAAATTATTAAAATATTTCAGCCAAAACATCAAACACTGAATAACAGATTTTTGACACTTTCCTTGAAAAATGTCTCCCTGTATTTTTGGGCACATTAGCAATAAACAACGGCACTTTGAAAGTCTGTAATCGTATTTAGGATTGAGGGTAATAATTTAAGAACTGTACACTGAAAAAAACCAACATATTTATTGACCACTAATATAAATATTGGCATGGTTATAGAAAATGTCTGTCTGTGTGTGTGTGTGTGTGTGTATGTATATATATATATATATATATATATATATATATATATATATATATATACACACACACACACACACACACACACACACACACACATATATATATCAACTAAATTAATATTTATAAAAACTAAATAATGGCACAATTCCCTGAAAACAGTTTTGTGGAAGAGGCTTAACTGCCACAACATTTCCTCCCAGCCACACTGAAATTCAATTGTTAACATTGTGTTTTTACATTTGGGGGAAAAAAAAAAAAAAGAAAAGAAAAAAAAGAAAGAAGAAAAAGCAGAAATATGCCATTTACACATAAGCATTCAGTGTTGCAGAAGCTTTAACTTTACACAGATGAAGAAGAATTGCCCTAACAAGGACATAACCTCAACCTGTGAATCACCAAAATTACTACCACATTGTCTGGCTGAAAACTCCAAAGTTAAGGGCTATGATTCTAAAGGAGAGCTGTGAATATTATTAAATAACTAAAATGCCTAAATTAGGAAAAATATCCCAAGTGTTTGAATACAAGTCATTGTTTGTTAAATAATCAGAAAGTGTCTAAAAAAGTAATTCATCCAAACTCTCTGCATTAGCAAGAAGGAAGATTTTGAGAGATGCCATAGTGAAGCTGAGAACATGCATAAGTCAAACATATCAAGAGCTCTGCATAACATGGGCCTTTATGGGAGAGTGGCACAAAGGAAACAATTACTCAAAATGAAAGCATGTCTGAACTCTAGAGTCTGCCAAAAATCATAATAATGACCAAGTGTGGTGGTGTGGGAAGTGATTTTGTGGTCAGATGAGAGAAGAAGTGATGTGACGCAAACCTAAAGTTGACTTTAAAAAAAACCTACCAGAAGACACATCTGATTACAATGCACAAAATAAATAAATACTGTGGGAGGGCCTGGTTTAGTCCAAAAAAGTTTAGGAGAAAAAAACAGGCTTCTTTTGCTGTGACATTGTGACCCCTTGTGATCACTTTTGATCAGCCATTTTCAGGAAGTAGTTCTACAAAAGCATCTCATCAGAGAGCTGAAAAGATGTGTAGGTCTCAGTACCCCTTTGAGTCTCCCCAAGTCTCCCTTTTACCATTGCAGCTCTGCCAACTGCTCAGGTCCCATTGACTGGGAGGTAAAGGGGGTGGGGGACTCGCATAGGGTAAGGGGAGGAATTTTCTGTGTGTCTATTGTTGGGCAGTTTGACCTCAAGCTGAAGCTGCAGTTTTAGGTTTCTCCTGCAGAGGTCTGTATATGACTCCCAATGAAACGATTGACTTTAATCAATGTGCCACAGCACTAAGGCATGATTACGGGTGTGTTCACACTTGTAGTTTGGTTCTCTTGTTTCTTTTGGTCCAGACCAAAAAAGAAAATAATACATTTAGTCCTGGTTCACACTGTAATTTTTAAGACGAAACCTAAATATACAAAAAAAGAGACTTTTATATCACATATATTGCGAAGGAACTTACCGAACATCCAAAACAATGCTGTGTGCTAGGCTAAATGACCTCATTGTATGTGCGTACATATGATGTTATTTTTAATAGCTGAGAACTTGTGAAGAGCTTAAAAATTGTGTAAAGAAACAGCGCCAGGAATTCCTTCATTACATGCACAAACGATGATCTGCAACAAGAAGATGCGGTCCCAATGCCTGTACTGAACTATAATAGGCAACATCGTGACTATGATGAGAAAAAAATTGTGCAAGGTAAGCAATCGCACCAGAGTTCGTTTTAATCAAACCAAACCTGTTTGAAAAAAAAAAAGTTTGAAACCCTTATTGTGCAGACCTGGCCGTAAACAATGTGTTTGGGTAAGGCAGTTTGAGATACAAAGAGTTAGACAGCAATTTAAAAAAAACATTTTTTTAATGTACACATTAGATGACAGCAATGGTAAACTAAACGTAAAAAAGAAGGGGAATGAGCACGAGCAAACATCCAATATTAAATAATACTCAATATTCAAAAAAACTCTTAAAGGGGTGGTATTATGCCTCTTTTTACAATATGTAAAATAAGTCTCTGTTTTCCCCAGAGTGTGTATGTGAAGTTTTAGCTCAAAATACCCCACAGATAATTTTTTACAGCATGTTAAAGTTGTCCCTTTTTGAGGGTCAGTAAAAACGTGTAGTTTCGTGTGTGTTCCTTTAAATGCAAATGAGCTGCTGTTCCCGGCACAGAGGGTGGAGCTTCAAGAGCTGTGTGTTAGCAGCTCCAATTACCTCACACAGACAAGCACTAGAATGTCAAAAACTGTTCTTTTTTTTCTTTTAACTGGAGTCGGACAATGATGGAGAGACTCAAGAAGAAGTGACAACATGTAGAATGCAACAGGACATTTCTGAATGGTTAGTTGATGAATTTATGTTGCTGATGTGGAGTTAACTATCTTCAATTAGCATATTCTGTCATGATAAACTATAAAATCGCTAGTGTGGGAACTGTTGTAAGATGCATACAGAGTGACATGCTACTGCATTTGTTACGTACTGTATTGCATGTGAAAAGATGGATGCGACAGCTTGAGCAGACTCACAAATGTGCTCTACTACAACTTTTCCTCTTCTCAACATGGGGTGGGGTTTATGTAAATTTCTGGGAGGAATGTCATGTAGTCCCTACCAGCCGTTTGTTGTAGTCCTTAAAAAATGATTTCTTTAAAAGCAAATATCTTCCTTTGCTTTGAACTTTGAGCATTGTAACTTTGCAGATGTTGTATATGCTCAAACAGCAACATTACACACAAACTAAAGTTAGAAAAGTGAAATCATAATGAAACCACCCCTCTAACCTGCACGATAACCTACATATTATACAGCAGTGGTAGGCAACAGGCGGCACGCAGGCCAAAACCAACGATGCCAAGGAATAATTCTGAGTGTAAAAGTAGGCTACGTCAAATAATTATTACAATAAGTTAGGCTCCATTGTGTAACAAGCAAATTAAAATGATACACATTTATTATTCACAATATGGAAAGAGGAAATAAAACATAGTTCGTTAGGAAAAGTTTGGGTCAGTGTGTGTGGGTTTTTAAAAAAGTTAATACTTTTATTCTGCTAAGATGCATTAAATTGATCCTTAACAGAAAAGTATGTGAAAACTATATTTAGTTGAACTTGCAGCAGGTTTCTAATTCCCAGCATGCTCTGCATTAGACTGTTTAAAGAAAATAAATGCTCAAATTAAGTGCTATTTTGTGTGTTTTTGCACAAGATTAATAAAAGGAGAGATGTGTTAGTGTTTAATGTTCTGTTATGTTGGGACTTATAGGGGATTCTGCTATGTTGCAGGTTTGCATTGTGTTGAAGAGTAGAGCCTGTAGTTAGGCTGAGGAAAAGCTGCAACACTTGAAGACTTGGCTACGTTCACACTGTCAATTATTGGGAACGAAAACCGTTTACACACAGGTGTGAGTCTCGAAATGTCCTGTTCAAACAGTAACTTACAGTATAGCATCTTGAATATGGTCTGTATGAACGTGTAATGGGAGACAAGCTTGTATTCTCTTTTCAGTAATTATTGTGACTTTTACCAAAATAATATCAAACATGGCGATGTCCATAAAACTGAAAAGTCGTATTTCTTTTAAAGGGGTGGTTGAATGTGATTTCACTTTTTTAGTGTGTAATGTTGCTGTTTGAGCTTCATAGAACCTGGAAATCATCCGACCATTTTTACAAGGAGGGACAGAGCAGTGTAGAATAATGGTTAAATGTGTGAAAAATAATGCAAATTTTTAAAAACGAAGCATGAACACATGTTACAGTGCACCCCACAAACACAATCAAACCTTCGAAACAAGGTGTTTTACCATCCCTTTAACACAAAAAGAGTCCAATCAAGCCATGAGTTCATCCATCAAATCTTCAATAACCGATAGCAGTTTTTAAATCTGGGTGGAGAGCGGAGCATTTGAGTTGCACGTAGAAAGCAAAACTGTAGAGAGTAGCTCCGGTGGAGAAACAGTGACTCGATCTAAAACCTTCACATAGGTAACTGTGGTTCTGTGAAATCCGGATGACAGGCAGAGGCGGTGCTTAAGCAGCATTAGTGAATTCTCGCAGAGCCAGCTAGATAAGGTAGAGATAATATACTAAAAAAGTCACGTAGTGACGAAGACTGAGCCTCGAAGGTAATAGCCATATTAGATCGGCATTCAGTCTCGGTATGCCATTCTTCTGCATTCCGAGTGACAAATAACTCTGGCGGTCATCCGGTATTCACAGAACCACAGTTACCTACATAACTGCCGTTCTGTTTCATTCCTCCTGACCGCCAGAGGTGGTGTTTAAGCACTAGTGGATGACTCCTACCAACATAGTCATGAGGAATGCCACTCCACTCCCCTAAAAAAAAAAAGTCAAGGTTTCGCCTCAAGAAATGCTGAACTGACAGCATGAGAGGTAGCAATGTTGAGCTGGTAGAAGCAGGCAAAAGTGTAGGGAGAATCCTAAGTATCAGCTGCACAGATATGCGCAATATAGAATCCTTTAAAAGCAGCACAAGATGTATACATAGCCCTAGTGGAATGACAAGACAAACCTCCTGGAAGAGGCTTTTGGGCTTTCTTGTATGCCATAGCGATCACCTCCGCTATCCAATTTGACAATCTCTGAACGATTTATAGACAAAGCATGTAACTAGCTAACATGCATAACAGAAGCAATGGCCAAAGAAAATAATGTTTTTTTTGTCAGTTTTCAAAGATATCCATTCAAGGTCAGCTGTCTGCAAAGGCTCAAATGGTGGCAAACAGTCAAAGTCACGTACAAGTGGTAAATCCCACCCAGGAAAATCGGACCAAGAGAAGAACCATTAATCGGCCATTAATGATACGCAGAAATGGCCGCAACTTATACCTTCAACGTGGAGGTTGCTTTGCCCAAATCCTGAAGATGTTGCAAAAAATGAAGAACTCTTGGAACTTCACAGTGTGTAGGATCTAACCCACAATCCCTGCACCATAAGGAAAAGAAATTCCAACATTATGCATAGAGCTGACGTGTGGATGCAGCTCTAGCACTAGTTATGGTATATACAACAGCAGGTTCACAATCAGTTAAAAGAGAGTTGGACCCAGAGGCCAAACCCAAAACTGCAGACGGATGGATCCGGGCGCAAAACAGTGCCGTCCATCTGTGATAAATTTTTGCCAAGGCCTGCCTCAGAAGCATGAGAAGCCAATGCTTCGGTGGCCATCGGGGTGCAACAAGTAACACTCTGTGGTTGCACAGAGATATCCTGTGTAATGTTTCCCACCACAGTGGAAAAGGAGGGAATGCATAAAGTAGACATTTTGGCCAGTCATGAGACAGAGCATCCTAACCCAATGGGCTAGACGTCTGTGTTCTCGCAAACCACAAGTGACAGCGAGTGGTCGCCTCTGTTGCGAAAAGATCCACTTCTGCTTTGCCCTGCAACACATACTGCTGCCATATTCTCTGCACCACATCTGGGTGAAGCCTTCATTCTCCCGAATGCAGAAGATCCCTTGAAAGAACATCTGCTACCTGATTGCTTGACCCCAGAAGGTGAACTGCCCTCAGCGATGATAGTTGAGGAAGAGACCCAGAGAGAATATTTTGAGTGAGATGCAGGGACTTAAGCAACTTTGTGCCACCTTGATGGTTCAGGTGAAACACTGTTGAGGTGTTGTCACAACGAATGAGCACATGACGGCCTACCAGAACCGGCAAGAAATACTGCAGGGCTTGGAAAACCACACACAATTCCAGATGGTTGATGTGGTCCCTGGACCGAACTGGTGACCAACAGCCACAAACACCTCTGTGATTCCACGTTGAGTCATTCCAATGTAAGTAATTGTTTGCACTGGAATCAGGCAACTCTTTGCTTTGTTTACCGCGAGACCTAGCATCTGCACATGCTCCAAAAGTAGTCTGGTGTCGAGGACAGCTTGCTGGCTTGTGGGGGCATGCAGCAGCCAGTTGTCCAAATAAGGCAGGAGTTGCATCCCTCTGCACCATAGAGGAAACCAAGCAGCAGTCATGCAACTTGTGAAAACAAGGGGGCCAGAGACAGGTTTCATTAAACATTCTTAAGAATAACCCTAACATAAGAAAACAAGGAGGCCTGGCTGGCTTGTGGGACTCCTGAGGCAGCTGACGGGTACCGGCAGGCCAAGCGGACTGCAGCCCGGGTGGTTGTGGAGGCAAAAAATCCCTCCGGGCCTGGGAGGAGTTCGGTGAGGCCATGGAGAAGGACTACTGGTTGTCCTCGAAGAGATTCTGACAAACCGTCCAGCGCCTCAGGAGAGGGAAGCAGTGCCCTACCAACACTGTTTACAGTGGAGGTGGGCAACTGTTGACCTCAACTGGGGATACGGTGGAAGGAATACTTTGAGGATCTCTTCCATCCCACCGACACGTTTTTAAATTGAGGAAGCAGAGGCCGAGGGCTTGGAGGTGGACTCGTCCATCACCCAAGCTGATGTCACCGAGGTAGTAAAGAAGCTCCTCGGTGGCAAGGCACCGAGGTTGGATGAGATCTGCCCTGAGTACCTCAAGTCTCTGGATGTTGTGGGGCTGTCTTGACTGACACGCCTCTGCAACATCGCGTGGCGGTCGGGGACAGTCAGGGAGGAACAGTGCGGTTTTCATCCCTGTTGTGGAACACTGGACCAGCTCTATACCCTCCCCAGGGAGCTGGAGAGTTCATGGGAGTTTGCCCAACCAATCCACATGTGCTTTGTGGATTTGGAGAAGGCATTCGACTGTGTCCCTCGCGGCATCCTGTGGAGGGTGCTCTGGGAGTATGGGGTCCGGGGCCCTTTGCTAAAGGCTGTTCGGTCCCTCTATGACCGGAGCAGGAGCAGGAGCAGGAGCTTGGTTCGCATTGCCGGCAGTAAGTCAGACTTGTTCCCGGTGCATGTTGGACTCTGGCAGGGCTGCCCTTTGTCGCCGGTTCTGTTCATAATTTTTATGGACAGAATTTCTAGGAGCAGCCAGGGGCTGGAGGGTGTCAGGTTTGGGGACCACATGATTTCGTCTCTGCTTTTTGCGGATGATGTTGTCGTGTTGGCCCCATCAGACCAGAACCTTCAGCATGCACTGGGACGGTTTGCAGCCGAGTGTGAAGTGGCTGGGATGAGAATCAGCACCTCCAAATTCGAGGCCATGGTTCTCAGTCGGAAAAGGGTGGCTTGCCCACTTCAGGTTGGTGGAGAGTTCCTGCCTCAAGTGGAGGAGTTCAAGTATCTTGTATCGGGTCTTGTTCATGAGTGAGGGAAGGATGGAACGGGAGATTGACAGACGGATCGGTGCAGCTTCTGCAGTAATGCGGCCGATGTACCAGTCTGTCATGGTGAAGAAGGAGCTGAGCTGCAAGGCGAAGCTCTCGATTTACAGGTTAATCTACGTTCCTAATCTCACCTATGGTCATGAGCTGTGGGTCATGACCGAAAGGACAAGATCCCGGATACAGGCGGCCGAAATTAGTTTTCTCCGCAGGGTGGCTGGGCTATCCCTTAGAGATAGGGTGAGGAGCTCGGTCACTCGGTAGGAACTCAGAGCCGCTGCTCCTCCACATCGGGAGGAGCCAACTGAGGTGGATTGGGCATCTGTTCCGGATGCCTCCTGGACGCCTTCCCGGAGAGGTGTTCCGGAAGCGTCCCATCGGGAGGAGACCCCAGGGAACCTAGGACACGTGTCGCTGGAGGGATTATGTCTCCCGGCTGGCCTGGGAACGCCTCACAGTGTCCCCCCGGAAGAGCTGGAGGAAGTGTCTAGGGAGAGGGAAGTCTGGGCATCTCTGCTTAGACTGCTGCCACCGCGACCCGGCCCCGGATAAGCAGAAGAAGATGGATGGATGGATGTAAGGAAAATTGTTAGAATTATCTAAATATATTAGCATTTTTGCATGATTTTGTAATGCACTTATAAGAATAGTAATTCACATACTATATCTGCACGTTTTCTATAGTACCTAAAAAGGTATAACCACAACTGTCAGTTGACGAGAGTGAGGAAGAGGTGTCATACTGTGATGAGGAAGATGAGGTCATAGTGACATAGTGAATCCTGCAGGGAGAGAGTGAGGGTGAGAGTGAAGATGGAATGATGATGAACATGGATATGATAACTTGATGATATGATGGTTTGGTAATACTTGTGTTCCACTATGTTACAATGTTGCTTGAGAGCAACAGCTGGATGTGAAATGTTACTTTTATTAAATAGGAAATTTGTAATACATTAAAACTGGATAAATGTGTTTGTTCAAATGTCTGATTAAAGAAATTGATGTTTTCAATAAATATATAAATTTTTTCTACGTGAAATGTCAAATGTTTCAATTTGTCCATTGTGGCACAATGTTGCCTTGAGGCAACAAACTTTTAAAGAAACACTTCACCCATTTGCATTAAGCTTTGTATCGTTAGAAACCCAGTCATATTTTTGAATGGTCGTGCATTATTCCCTCATTTTCCCCTGAGACGGGAGAAACACGGATTTCAGTGTTGCAGTTCCTGCTTATAATGATGTAAAAATCATCATTTTGCGAACAAACACTAGTTCCCCATTTTTCCAGGGGGTGGGACCCACTCACTATTACAGATCAGTGGGTGGGATTTCACTTGCAGAAACTAAAAGCAATATCCACCATCTTGTTTGGAAGCAAAGCTAACAGGCACTGTGGAGCCAGATGTGAAGTTACGACAATGGCGAAAGGTATTCAATATGATATGGAAGAAGAGGATTTTGAAAGTCTGATGCTCGAATCAGATGTTCGTGGCTACCTTTACGAGCCGCAATATAGCGGAGAGCAGCTGAGGCTGATGGAGGAACAGGAGGCGGCTGCTGGATGGCTGAAGACCTGCCTGTCGCGGACGAGGAGCCCGGACTGGCTCGAGCTGGGGCGGACTGTTGGTGCCTGTGCTCTCACTGTGCGCCTACGGACACAGAGATAGAGTCCGTCTGCTGCTAAGAATTTCAACGATGCCAATTTCTCCTGGACGAAATCTCTGAATCAGACGAGGACACGGCCGTTTGTGTTATGAACCATCCTAGTTTCTGGATTAGTGGGAGTAGCTTGAGGAGCTGTGCAATGTGGTGCATTGTGGGAGTTGTTGTCTTCCATACAAATGCGCACTAAAGTTACTTTCTCGGTCTTTCCTCGGTCAAGAAGGCGCCAAATTCGAAATTTATGTTACATTTCGACCACATATATGAAACATAACCAACATGAGTAACTCTTGGGCTGGGGGCTAGCTCAGGAACTAACTCTTGAATGGAGAGGGACTTAGGGATAAATTCAGGATCCATGACCGCACTGGCAAGAAAGGTGAATGTCTCAGGAACAGACTCTGGAATGCCCTCGGGGGCTAAAAAGGCAGGCTTGGGAGTACCCTCCTGGGCTACTGGAGTGGACTCTGGAAGGCCCATTGGGAGCTGCATAATTAAATTCAGGAGCGTCCTCTGGGGTTGATGGAACAAACTCAGGGACTGACTCTGGAATATCTTTGTGGACTATAGAATTAAATTCAGGAATGTTCTCTGGGGCCACAGGAACAGACTCAAAAATGCCCTTGGGGGCTGCTGAAACACCCTCCGGGGCTAATAGAGTAGACTCTGGAGATGTCTTAGGGAAAAACTTTGTTGCCTTGACTGCACTGGCTAGGGCTGTGACGGTGGCAGTTTTTCACCAGCGGTGGTGCGGTTGTTGGGGGTTGTTTTGAAATAAAAACATTTGTTTATTTGAGCAAAAAAGTGTTTATTTGAGCAATTCCATCAAATAAACAACACACTAAAGCCTGTAAAGCATTGAAATAAATATCAGCAAATACTGGTAATTTAAATAATATAATTAAGTTGAATCTATTTAAAAAAAAACAAATCCACATAAAGACGTGTGATATAGCCTACTGCTCTGCGCTTTGAGAGGGATGTGGGACACGAGCAGGAAAGAGACCATCGATCTCTTTTCTGATATCTTCATGTTTTCTACTTGTTGTAAAAGGTATGAAGAGCGAATTTTATCTTCCACAAAGGCAAGGCATTTAGGCTATGTATGATATTGCGCTGCCAGAGAAAGCGAAACTAAAATCACCCGCGCGTCACACATGTGAAACGCGCTTTACCTTGTACCTTGTCAATAAACTTGACACGCCTTACCAATTACGTGTATTTGTCTAATAACCAAATATATGTCTAATAACAAGCACAAACTGTGTTAAAAAGAATTTGACGTACAAGTAAAAATGTAGGCTATCTGTCCTACAGCATTTTTTCTACTTTACCACAGTAAAGAATACGAATAGGCCTAATTAAAAGCAAACCAAGGAAGAAACGTTTATAATCCCCTTCGGAAATGGGTGAGACGCGTGTGAAGATGGGAAAAGAAACCATGCAGGGATGAGTCACGATTTTTGAATATTCGATTAGTTGATTTAATTATAGAATATATAATAGGTTGTGCGATTATTCTCTAAAATAAAATCTCCATGTTCTGGTGCTGATGCGGTGGTGACGCGTTCATGTAACCAGAGGGTGACGCTGCCAATAACGTACATAACAGCTGTCACAAAGAACCGGCAAAAGTAATGATTATGAATGTGTCAAATATAGCAAGGAGACATTTGAATTGTTTATTAATAAACTAGTGTTTTCTGTGTCAGTGTCTGGCTGCAAAGATGAAGTTGACAATGCTGACTCGTCATCTTCGCAGTGAACGCGCCTATAGAGAAATGCACACTTCATACGGAATACATAAGCATATAGTCGGTTTATTTTCGTTTTGAATTGTTTTGTTTAAAAGTAGACAATTCAAGCTTTCTATATGGAATAACTAATGGAATATTGTTAAATTCACTGATAATTGGGTGACCAGATCGCAAACCAGAATTTAAAGTCGACAAAGCTTAAATTTATGGGCTCACGCACAATCTCTCATTCGTCATGAATCCAAACTTTTCCATGGCTGTGATGTAACATTTAATTGCTAACCTATTATTTCTTTTGTAAACAAAGCTTTGTGCTTCACTCGTGTCATAATATTCATGTAAAACAGCATACACGTAAAAAAAATATTTTGGCGGACCACCGCCGGTGCTACGTAGCCACCGCAGTGGTGCTTTACAACCGCGGTGGTGCGGTTGTCAAGTTTACCGGCACAGCCCTAGCACTGGTAGGGAAAATGGCTTCTGTGGACAAGATAGGAAGAGTGGGTGGCTCAGGAATATCCTTAATGGACATGACAGACAGAATGGGTGACTCAGGTCTGGCATTCTTGTCCATGACAGAAGAAATTGGCTGATATGGGACAGCAACAGTGTTCATGACTGGACTTAAAGGGAAGATATGCTGCTCTGGGAGAGCAGTTGACTGCAAGACAGCACAAACCTTCCTCTTCCTCCATTTGCGAGGTAGAGACAACAATGAATACTTAGTCTCTGGGGTTATTGTAACAGATTCAGGCATCTCTGGGGTTGCTGTAGTATACTCAGGAACAAGCTCTGTGGCCCTCACAGAAAAAATGGTGGGCTCAGAGGTTTGAGCGGGCTCCTGGCTGAGCTCTGGCGTTGGAGCTGACACTGGACTGTGCTCAGGAGCTGGAGCCGACACTGGACTGTGCTTAGGGGCTGGAGCCGACACTGGACTTTTCTTAGGGGCTGGAGCTGACACTGGACCGTGCTCAGGGGCTGGAGCCGACACTGGACTTTCTTCTTCTGGGATGGACTGTGGAAGAACAGTGGACTGTAAAACAGCACAAAACTTCCTCTTCCTTGGCTTGTGAGGTAGAGACAATGTAGACAATGTCACTAGTCTCTAAGGGTGTTGCAGCAGACTCAGGGTCCTCAGGGGGTGTTGCAGTGTACTCGGGAACAAGCTGCGGCCTTTGCAGAACAAATGGTGGGCTCTGAGATGGCCTCGGTGACCATGACTGGACTGACAGACTTGACTGAGCAGGAAGGAGACACTTCAACAGCCATGAGAGGAAGAGATCACTCAGGAACATCCACTGTGAAAAACTGGTATCTCTGGACTGGCCGTCTCTGGGGAAGCTGCAGCACGTTCGACTGCTCTCTTTCTCCTTAACATGAGCTTCTCAATGGGACACAAAGCCCGGCTCTTGACTCAAAGAGGGAGGGCTGGTGGGAAAGTCTCTGCGGAAGGGTTCTGGGTGACCTGGTGTTGCCCATTGGCTACGATGATGAAGCCCCATAAAATCCTTTATTTTGACTTTCTTTCAAAATAAATCTTCACACTGATGTATATACATGTGGTGTATACTAAGGTTGTGATGATAGACGATAGTATCATGTATCGACGATAGCCAGAGATATCGATGATGGTGATATTACCAAGACGATAATTGGCTTTTTTTCCCCATTAATGCATTTATTATTATTATTATTATTATTATTATTATTATTATAAGGCTAGCATTATTATATGACTATTATAGAAATTAATATAGGACCTCCAATTTGTTTGCCTTCACATTCATAATGACATCACATAACCACACTTGGGACACCGACCGGCACACGTGTATGAGGATTGAGGTCTGCTCAATAAAAATGTTTTTAAAACCTACTGACTACAATACATTCCAAATTAAAATAGAACTGCAAGGTGATCTATTCACAAATTGTCAAGAGTGCTTGTTATAAAATACACACACCATTCTTATACAGTATAGTTGTTTGAGCCAAGATGAAAATGGTATCGTTGATTGTCAGCATATTAACAAAACATTTAATGATGCTAATAACGCTAAAAAACAATACAATTACATATTAATAATAATAATAATAATAATAATATATAGCCCAAATAACAGTCTTTAGATCTGAACACAGCACAAATCAGTCATGTATAAAAACATCTTCAAACAACGTCTTAAAAAAACTTGCTTGCAAGAAACAAGTCTTTTTCACTGTCATTAATGGACGGCCCACAAGAGAAATATTAAGCCAGTAAATTAAGATAGTTGATATAGGCCTACCGTTATCAGCTTTTGTTGATGTAGATTCATTTCGGCGTCTCTGAGAGAATTCGCCGTTAATGCGACAGATGCCAAAAGCTTGGACAGTTTTGCTTTCACTTTGAGGGAATAAGTGCGCACATTTACATGCACATTCTCAACCCGATTATGTTTAATAAGCCGGCAATACATGTGGTCTTGTTAACGCATTAACTAAGTCATGTCATGACTCATGAGTCAAGTCATAAGCTTAAAGGGGGGGTGAAATGCTCATTTTCACTCAATCTCCTGTTAATCTTGAGTACCTATAGAGTAATATTGCATCCTTCATATCTCCAAAAAGTCTTTTGTTTTATTAAATTTTTAACAGAAAGATAGGCTGTACCGAGTCTTTCCGGAAAAAAACGAGCGGCTGGAGGCGGGCCGTGTGGGCGAAGCTTAGCTGTGCTAACGCGCCAAGCTAGTGACAACACACAGAGACATTTGTTCAACAAACAGTTTTACTCACCGTCCGGTTCCAACGCACGACCGCGAACCTTTATCATTGTGACTGCTCGATCCTTAAGCATTAGACGATCTGCAAATCCGTGGATCTGGGATTTGAAAACAATCATCGTCGAAATGCAGGGAACAACAGTCTTACACAACTCCGTTTATGCTCTGAAAAAACAAACTCCATCCACGGGTTCCTTAACGCTGGGTTCTTTGGGAATCTGTGCAGGGTTGTCTTGCCCTGGCAACCAAAAACACACTTCTTTGGTGACATTGACTTCCCAAAAGCCGGGCAGGGCGCTTTGATGGCGAACTGCTTTCACTCTCTTGCTCTGGTCTACGAGTGCGCGCGCGGCCGCGATCTTACCGGAGAAGTGCCCTTAGGACCCATATAAGGAAATTCCGCTCTATCTTACGTAAGACAGAGCCATACTCGAAAAAAACTTTCCGAAACTTGTGACAAACCGGAAGGAGTATTTTTGGAACAAAAATACTCCTTCAAACGTACAACTTAGTTTTTGAAACTTTATCCATGTTTAGCATGGGAATCCAACTCTTTACCAGTGTAAAAAACTCAGTATGCATGAAATAGCATTTCACCCCCCCTTTAAGCATAATCAAATCGACTTTTAACCCCGATTTTTCTCCCGGCATTTAAACACATAATCCGTGTTATTTGGGCTTATTGAAGTGCATATGATAGCTATGACAGGAAAGTGTCCTTAGTGTGCATTTAAGCACATTCAGACAGAGCGAGCTTTTCGCGGTAGGTATAAGAGAAGGAAATATATCGCAAACTCGACTCTTTCTTGACCCAAGAAATTATAAAAACATTCTCATCTTGTACAGAATACAGTCAAAATGCTGCATCTGTAACGGCATGAGAGGATATGTGTCCGTAAATTTCCCGCTGACATGTTGAAATACTCTTCAGTTTTAACGCTTTATTTAACATCACAACAGACATAATAAATTGAATAGGCTACTCTGAGTCAGAAACACAAATGACTGGGCTATGTTTTTAATTTACTAGGAAATAACCTGATTTATTAATAAGTACACTCCACAATTGCTCGCAAAATAGAAAAATATTCTCACATATAAAATGAAGTAGCCTAATTTAGCAAATACATAAGCAAGTTAATGATATAAGATACAATTAAGTAAGCCCCGCCACCCGCATGATAATATCGTGTATCACCGATCTCTCAGGCTGACGATAGGACAATATGAAAATGGAGCATATCGCCCAACATTGTATACATTGTAAAATATGTTAAATGTTGTATGTATTGTACTGCACACTACTGAAAGCTCAATGCAACTTATACCTGACTAAGAAAAACTACCTAGATCCAGAACATGTAGCAAATATTGTGTTTCTATTACTTCCCTGATATCTGTTCCTCTCATCAACCCATTTACAATAACAAATACTTGTTAACCTACATACTTCATTCTCTTTCTGTCTATGTGGACAGAGATGGACAGAATGAGGCCAGAGACAGTGAGGCTCTATTCGAGCCTGGTATAAAGAATGCCTTTCAAATATACATATTACAGCACAAAGGTAAACATAAATGTCCTTTCATTGTATAACATACACACAGAACACCCGAAAAGCAACCAATCAGCTTTAAAGCCATCAGCCCCATGTGTCAAAAGTACCAATTCTATATGGATTTAGAATTACAAGCCATTCAGCTAACCCAGACTCTCTCTTCTCCATGCTTACTTGGGGGGAGCACTAAATGGGATATTGAGCCTTTCCCCTGTAAAAATTGGGTCAGCTCTCTGTAAGCCAGACAGTCTGTCTCATAGACGACCAAAAAGCACCATAGTCGGGTGGAGCGCTGTAAGCAAACTTTCAGACCACCCTGCCTCACAATTGTGCCCTTTTTGAGTCCAGGACCTTAAAGAGATGTGTATAAAATACTGTGGCATGCTCCAAGGCCCACTGCACAGCAGTCACAGACTTAAACTTAGGAAAATCACCTGTAATTGAACATACTGTAAGACCAGAACACTGCCATTGGTTGTGAAGCATCAGGATCACTGTAATCAGGGTATCACTAATCAATACAGGGGTGGTCTGAACTGAATGCCCTTTATACAGGACAGTGATACAACCAATCAGTCCTAGAACAGTGATTTATCACTGTAACATTCCACTAAACTAAACAAAAAATTAACAGCAACTAAACAAAAAAACTAATAGTAACATCCTGTAACGACACAAATCAGACACACAATTATTTGTTATATTTAACAAATTATCTTTAAAACCCTTTTCCCTATATATTTTTTTCCCGCCCACTAAACTAAGTCCTTTTTCATTGCGGGTATGAATATCGAGGTATGTGAGGTTACTGAATGTATGTAATATGTGATGCCATGGCATTCAGGTATATTTAAGTATAAATGTGTTGGAGTAGGTAATGTACACGGGGTGTGTAAATGTAGGTTATGCTCACTGATGTATAGTTATGTAAGTATATATTTTATTTAATATATGTGTGTATATATGTACAATATGTATAAGCATGTATATATTAGTACTTTGTATTAACAAAGTAATTTTATTCATTCATTTTTGTTTATTTCACTTTTCCTCATGCTTATATGTTCATATATTGAGCAGTCTGTCACATTGTAGGACTTGTACTTATAGAATTTATCTACGTTTGAGGGCTGGGGGAGGCTTTGTTTTTGACACTTATTGTAGAACATATGGTGATTGTTTAATGTTTCCCTGTTTATGAAAAGCTAAATAAATAATAAAAACCCTTTTCCCAACAAACAAACTGTGTGTAAGAGTTGTATGGGACAACACCGAATGGCAATTTACACTGAGATGGACGACCAGCACTCTGGTTACCATGACAAACAACGACAAATTACCTGGGGGCTGTTCCATAAACCAAGATTAGAGTATATAAGCCAGGCTTATTTCGGTTAGTCAGGCTTATTTTTGGTAGATTCGGTTTCATAAAGCAAACTTAAAATAGTTCAAACTCAGTTACCCTGGCAACTTATGCTGGGAAACTAGCCTGGTCCAGGGCAGGCTAACTGTCAGGCTAAGCCTCAGTTGTTACACAGATCCTCTAACACTGACCAATAGGAACACAATGATATTACCACTGACACTCTCTCATACCATTATTGGACTTTATTAACCACTATTAGTCCAAAAATAAATACACAGTATACAGAAAATCAACTTAAATAAGACTACAATGATAAATTAGACAATATAGACCTATATAGATAGATAGATAGATAGATAGATAGATAGATAGATAGATAGGCCTAAATACAATATATATACTACAGGTTTTTTTACTGGCTGAATGTTTTGTGCCCAAGATTTAATTAGATTGTTTTAAAGATTTATGAATACATTTCTCACTGGTTTTGTTTGGCAGCTGTAGTACATGCTTATGATTAGAAGAACATTAAAACACAATCTAAAAAAAGCTTTTTAAAGCAGAAGTTAAAATCACAAAATTAAAAATAAATAATTACAAAAGCAGAGTATAAATTTTAACTGGTAAGATGAATCTGAGCTTAGTAATTGACAGTATATTAGCCTACATTTGATTTACCCCATTACAATAGTCCCTTTACAGTTATTGCTATCATAAAAATACACACAGGTTTAAAATTCTAAATAAGGCACATCTAATGTCCAAATAACAAATATTTTAGTATATATATATATATATATATATATATATATATATATATATATATATATATATATATATATATATATAAATAATGTACTTTATTATGTCTTTCAATTCAAACACATTTAACACAATTATACAAATTGACAGTTCCTTTAAAGACATCATATTTTCCCCCAATAAATATTCCTTATTTTTCCTTCTACTTTTTTTCTTTTGTGATAATACCCACCAACGCATAGCCTAAAAACACACATGATTAGAACAATAACCAAAAAGTACATAGACACTTTTACATATGATTTAAGGGGGAAAAGACAAAAAACAATAAATAAATAGTAATAAAAATGTAACATTAACATATTTATATCAAACTCTTATAATGACACATAATTCCTAATAGTTATTCAAGTAATATTATTTGAATATCAAATATTCAATATTAAATAAGTAAATAAATAAAATAACAAATAACTAGAAATAAAAGGGAGGGAGGGTTATATAAAAATGTAGTTAATGTAGGCTATATATTCCTTTATTTTATGGAATATTCTTTGATTTTAGAGTTGCACATATCTTTTCAAAATGTATACATTTGCTCTTAATTTAATGTTATCCTCTCCATAATGTACTTTAGAAACTAAATCTACTCATTTAAAACTGGGGATTCTTGCTTTCTCCAAAAAAATATTGCATTAAAAGCTGTAATTCTCAGCATTCTAAATAAGTATACATCATCTTTATTAAGTAGCATAGGTCCTATACCCAAAACTATATTTTGTATCTTTATATATTTTGTTTCTTAAAAAAAATCTTCCCTGAATTATAGGCTACTTCACTGAAGTACTTCTGTTCGCTAGAAGTTCACTGCAACTTATCCAACATCCTAAAGATAAATTATTATAATTAGAAGATATTTCTAGTGTTATAAAATATCGCATATTAATTTTCCAAGCAAAATGTATATTTTAGTCAGAATTATTGCGCTCCTATTTGGCGCGTATGCGCGCTCGTTCAATATGAAGACTAGCAGCAAAATGGATACATTTGCATGACTTTCGAACATTTACAGATGGAGAATATAACTGTAAAATGTCAGTTTTGAACTAAGGGGGGGGGGAAAAACATGTCACAAACGCATAAAACAGCACAAAATATACGCTGTTTGATGGTGGATCGATTTGATCCACGATCGACCTCTAGGGCTGCTTAAGAAACGCGTGCACACGCAATTATCTAGACTAGATAAACCTGGATCAAATTAGTGAGATTGCGTGAGCTTCAATTACCTTTTATGGAACCACTTTAGCCCCAACTCATTTGTTAGGCTCATTCAAGTCCGGTTTTGGAGTTTAATCCCCGCTTTTCTAAGCGGCTTTTATGGAACAGCCCCCTGATAAGGTTTTATTGCCCAAAGGAATGTGGGGAGAGTAACTCTCACTCCATTTCACCAAAGGAAAGACACATAAGGCCCATAGAAAATGACTTTTTCCATTAATTCATGGACAAACATTGTACGAATGAATATGCATCTCCATGACATTGTGTGTATGATTATTACTGTCTTATACAGTGTCTTTTGTATTATATACCGTTTTATGCATGCTTTATGATAGAACCCCTGGTTAATGCAACCTCATCTATACAATTTTTAGTATCTACGAACTTGTATTTTGATGATCAAAATGATAGTGTGTTATATGTTGAGACCTATACGACATATTACTATTACAAGAATATTTAGAAGTCTCTGCATCAACACACCTAATCCAGTTACATATGCAAAATACCATGCTCAAAAACAAAGGATCGCAAACGTTCCCTCTGAATGTTTAAATTCCTACTAGCTCACTGACCCCCTGGAGGTGGGACCTCTACAGAAGTTAAAGGGCAACTTCACAGATCCCCTCCCATCCTTTTCTTCTTCTCTCTTCTGCTCGCTTTGGGTTGCTGTTTGTGTGGAACGCCACGCAAACTTTGTCCCGGAGTCTCAAGTTACAACTATTGTAACTTCCTGAACAACGACTGAGTCAGGCAAGTTTATCATAATTTTTTCTTTCAATGCAGAAGAAACTGATTGCAACTTCCACACTATCCATTTATCGAACCATCAAGACTTTATCCTGAGACTACTCTGGATGCTCGTTCAACGGCTAAGGCATTGAAAGTATTGTTTGTTTAAGTAACTAACAGAGTTTAATCTGTAGACCCATTGTTAACAAGGTGCTTTGAAATAAGAAACTGAATCTGTTCAGATGGTTAAATGACTCAATAGCTTCATTATCCTGTTTCTGTGATTGAGTGTGTGTTTTTTCAGTTATGTTTGTGAATTAGTTAAATAAAACTTTTGTGCACATTCATGTGAGTTTTGATTCTTGTCCTTGCTTGTACATCAATGTCCCTCTAATGATGCAATGCTAGAAAGAGTTCTTGTTCTTTTTCTGTGGCCACAAAAAATATCCTTTCTGAGAGTCTATGGACGATCAATACGGAGTGTTCGCTGGACGAACAGATACATTTATTGTTATATCAATTCAGCTACACCAAGTTAATTCTATTAACTAATACACATATTTATAATTAATTATAACAAGTTATGATTAATTAGGCCTAATCATATTTTTCCTTTTGCGTTAATTTGATACAATCCACTAAAAAAAGTGGAAAACTGGAATTGCTGACAACTTGCTTTAGGCAGTTCAGATTGGTTATTTTTTTGGGAGACAATAACTCAATTTGTTGTGCATTTTGATCTTTGAAACTTTGCAGCACTTCAGCATTTTTTTCAACAGAAAGCACTTTTGCATTCACAAACAGCTATATTACACACTACATAAAAGGTCAAGAAGGAGTTCTCACGTCTTGGGCAGACTGCCTGCGTTGCGTGTGAAATATCTTCATCCCAGGTACAGTGACATATTTCAGCATGTCATATGAATGTAATTTCATGGGGGTTTTTTCAAACGCCAAAAATCGCGTAGCTCACGTTTACAAGCCAGCGTCATTATAGTAGCCTATTGGCTACTGCTTTACAGAATGGATATGCTAATTCAATTCAATGTTTGTGTGGTAGGTAATAGCCATATATCGTCAATATTATAATATCAAGCTACCATAGATGAATCTGCAAAGTTGAAAAATCGATTTGCATTATAGCCTGAGGCAAGACACTTTCACCAGAAAAATAAATAAACAAGCATGACTATCAGCCTGCAGTCATTAGGCTAGTTAGCCTAAAAGATGATTTTGTCCGTCTAATCATGTATTATTTACTTGCAAGAATGTAGCCCCTACCAAACTTGTACACGCCGTTTAGACATAGGCTTACTTCTGACTTTTTTTTTTGTCAATATACTCAGTAGTCCAGCACGACGGCCAAGTCAGCATCGGTCGGGCACCCCTCCTCCTCCTTTAGCTCACGGCAGTGAGCTCACGCTGGACCAATATTGATCCTCGTCCAGCCTTTTATTTTATCACTCTCCCTTTTTCTCTTCCTAGGCTCCTCCGACAAAACCTTTGCCTTCTTCGGTTTCGTTGCTGCTTCGGCCATGACAACAACATACACACGCTATACCAGCCGGGAAACAAACGCTAGTTGGGCTCTCACGTCCGAATTTGAGGAAATGGGGGGTGGGGGTGAGGGGGAAGTGAGGTATGCCGTAAAGCAGTCGAATTTTGTAGTTCTTTTTGTGCTCGGGTTAGTACCCGAACCCCGAAGTTCCGTAGTGCCAGTAAAAGCGATACAGACCCCGTCAGGCTATGGCAGGCGTGTCATTCAACCTATTGTAAGTCGATGTACCATCACGTCTTGGAAATATATTATGAAGGTTGAAAAACTACATGGTGTTGCTTTAACTTTGCAAGCTGATTACTTTGCTTTTAGTTGAATTCACAATCTATGTTTTCTTGCATAAGCAAATCAAACCCCCTCGTAAGGCTTGCAGGAAGATGGTTTTACCTTAATGCTGCCAAAGCATTCCAGTCTAGCCAAATAAGGAAATCCTTAATTGTCCATATCTTTCTGCAATGAACCATGGACATAAAGGCCATAGACTTCTTAAGAGTGACCAAGTATTTTGGGAGGACGGAAAACACATTTTCTGCTGATTGAATTTTTTTTTAGCAACCTATACAAAACCTTTAAGGAAAAAAATAACAGTTGCCCCAAGTACACTTGGGCTACGTTCAGACTGCAGGCAAATGTGGCCCAAATCCAAATCCAATTTTTGCTCACATGTAACTCAGATCTGTTTTCTCATGACAGCATGAACAGCAAAAACCACATGGAATCTGATATTTTCAAATAAGATTTGTGCCACTTCTGTATGTGGTACTAAATCTGATACAGGTCATTTGTTTTGCAATGCGACCGCAGTCTGAGCAGTCATATTGGGATTCATGCGACTTTTACATCACTCTAGAGCAGGGATGGGCAACTTTGGTCCTGGAGGGCTGCTGTCCTGCAGAGTTCAGCTCCAATCCTGATAAAAACTAGCTTTCCAGTAGTCCTGAATCCCTTGATTAGCTTGTTCAGGTGTGTTTGATTAGGGTTGGAGCTAAACTCTGCAGGACAGTGCCCCTCCAGGACCAAAGTTGCCCATCCCTGCTCTAGAGCAACATCCGTCACAATTTTGCGCTCATGAGAGTCACTTCAAAGATTTTACATACCCGTCATTATCAAGACAGTTGCGACAGGTAGTCAGTGAAGGACAAAGATGTATCAGAGCTCACAAGTATTACAGTGACAGCTCTATATACAAGTAAAACATGAGGGGCCCTATTTTAACGATCTAAGCGCATGGTCTAAAGCGCACGGCGCAAGTTCACTTAGGGCGTGTCCGAATCCACTTTTGCTAGTTTTACGACGGGAAAAATGGTCGGCGCACCAGGCGCATGGTCTAAAAGGGTTGTCCCTATTCTCATAATGAGTAATGGATGTGTTTTGGGATTTACGTACGTGAAATCAATCAGAGTCTCATCTCCCATCCCCTTTAAATGCCAGTTGCGCTCGCGACATGACGGAATTTGATAGTGGGAAGGCCGAACGCGTCTCCAGAGCGCAAACGGAACTGCCCGTGCACGAGGTAAAAGTGCGCAAGCAGACCATCATACTGGACAAGCCGGATTCCACCATATCTTTATGTACACAATAACACTGTAATCCTTTTATTTTAAATATTTGCCATGTGTGCTGCTGTGCATCCCTGTGTGTTTAATAAGCAGAGAGTATGCGCGTTGTGGACCCGCCTATAGGCGCACATTACTAACATGCTTTGCTATTTAAACAACGTGGCGCAAGACGTGAAAATGATAACTGCGTCGGACTGAAACTAGCAAAAAACACTTGCGTCGCACTTGGCGCTGCATTGTGCCGGGTGTAAGATAGGGCCCGAGGGCTCGTATCATCAATGTTTAAAAACTCTGCTCTCTTTTTTTGCATCTTCGTCTTTGTTTTTTTATATTGCCCACTCATTACTTCTGTATGACAGCGTGCTGCATTACGTCTTTTTATCGTTCTTTTGCGCATGCAGGTCAGTTAAGGACCATGATCTGTTTGCACTGGAATCTGATATTGGCCACATTTAAAATAACGTGAATAGCTATATGTGGCGAGCAGGATGAGGCCGAGGGCCGTGAGAGAACGGCGCGAGGCCGGTGGCGTGATTACAGATGAGTGCCACCTGCGCGACGCACCGGTGTTGTATCTCACACGGAGGAGCGGAAGCATAAAGGAAGAGCGACGACAGTGAAAGATGAGAGAGGACCAGGCCTGGACTATAATTTATGCTTTGTTTTTATATGTGGCGGCAGTCGTCCGTGAGGGGCATCCGTCTTTACTTTCATTTTGTATTTGTTTATTTTATGATTATTAAAAGTTGTTTGACTGTTCGCCGGTTCCCACCTCCTTCTTCCCACAACAACTAATTTTACTACACTATACAAAAAAAATATCGTATCTGAGCAATAAATCTCCTCGCAGTGTGAATGTAGCCTTGGACATTTAGACTGCAAAATATAAAGCCAAGTGGTATCTGCAGACAAATAAAGTGAAGCACAAGCTTCTTGCAAAACAAGCTATTTTTGACATTTTACTTGGAACTAACTGATTCCAAGGTAAAATAATAACAGTGGTGGACAGTGACAAAGTATTTTTACTTCATTACAGTACTTAAGTACATTTTTCAAGTATCTGTACTTTACTGGAGTATTTTTATTTTAAGAAATCACTACATTCTAAAGCATATCATCAAACTTTTTACTCCACTGCATCCCCTAAAAAACATCTCGTTCCTCGTCAATTTGAACTGAAGAAATCGTCACATGCTCCATGATGCAGCAGTGGTGTCCAATTCGTTAACAAACTTCTTTTCAATGAGCCTGTAAATCGGTTCGCAAATAGCACCAAACGATTCATTCGTGAATTGGACTGATCCGATTGTAGCTGTTATCGAGTCAACAACTCACTGAATGATCCGTTCAGAGCGAGTCTGTCAGTTAACTTAAGTCACAAGTGTGACAAAAAATTAGCCAAGAATTGGGAGATCCTAGAAACTTGAGTACAAGTGCAACCAATGGCACGAAAAGTAAGTTACAAATGCAAAATTTTTAGGACTGATTATTTTAAATGAAAATGTTTGTGAACAAAATCTGCTGTAAAAGGATAATGCCTATTATGTACGGTGGCCGAGAGAGCTCAACGCGCTGCAAATGAAGAAAACACATGCAAACAGAAAAAAACGCATGCAAACAGAAAAAAACACATGCAAATAGAAAAAAACCCACCAGCGAATAAGAAAACATCTTCATCAGTTTTACAACTCACGTGCGTCCCAATACTCACAACACAACCAAATACGGAAACGCGCTGCAATTACAGAAACGCGCTGCAAAAGTTCACAACAAAACCAAATACAGAAACGCGCTGCAAATAGAACAGAACACAACGGAAATGTTTCCGGGGAACCCAATAAGTGACGGACGGACGGCTCGCGAGCTTTACCAGAGAGACGCGGGCTCTGGCTTTACCTATGCCCTAACGTTACTCTCTTAAAAGGGCAGACGGCAGAGCCCTTGAATTGGGCACTTTGGAGGGAGCGGGGCACTTGTGTGCCATTATGTTGATGAAGGGAGCAACGAAAGACAACGTAATTTCCTCATTATTTTCACCTGGGATGTTCCCATGACAACGCAGCGCGTGTCCATCAGCTGAATAGCTGTTATACCAGAAATAGTATTAATGCTGTTAACATAACTGTTGCAAATAAATATACATTTTATACAACAAAGTTTTTAAAATATGTGTTATATCTTTGTGTGAGTGTCTCAACTTTAAAACTTGCCGTCTCATATTTGGACCTATAGCTACATTCTAACATTTCTTATGAAACTTATTATAACATAACATGACAAAATGTGTTCAATGTAACTGATGTATAGATTAATGTCTTTTCCTCGTTCTTTTTCTCTATCTTTTTATTTATTTATTTATTTTAGTCTTCAGCTCATTGTTCTTTTTAGTATTCTTATGACATTGAACATATCGCAAATACATTTTGTATATTGTATACAAAGTTGTATGTCATAAACGTGTCATCTTTGTATGTTTTGCAAAAAAAAAAAAAAAAAATAATAATAAAAGTAGACAGCTGTAAGCACGTCCTAGCCGTCCGTCCGTCACTTATTGGGTTCCCCGGAAACATTTCCGTTGTGTTCTGTTCTATTTGCAGCGCGTTTCTGTATTTGGTTTTGTTGTGAACTTTTGCAGCGCGTTTCTGTAATTGCAGCGCGTTTCCGTATTTGGTTGTGTTGTGAGTATTGGGACGCACGTGAGTTGTAAAACTGATGAAGATGTTTTCTTATTCGCTGGTGTTTTTTTTCTATTTGCATGTGTTTTTTTCTATTTGCATGTGTTTTTTTCTGTTTGCATGCGTTTTTTTCTGTTTGCATGTGTTTTCTTCATTTGCAGCGCGTTGAGCTCTCTCGGCCACCGTAATTATGCCCCTTTTTACAAGATGTAATATAAGTCTCAGGTGTCCCCAGAATGTGCCTGTGAAGTTTCAGCTCAAAATACCCCACAGATCATTTATTATACTATGTTGTAAATCCCATTTTTGAGTGGAAGGAAAAACATGTTGTTTACGTGCATGTATCTTTAGATGCAAATGAGCTGCTAACCCTGCTTTCCAGAAGAGGGCAGAGCTGCCTGCTTTACAGCTCCTGCCTCAGATACTGCCAAAAACTAAAACATCTGTTAGGTTTTGATTATCTCTATCATCAGGTCTGTGTATTAAAGTGAAAGCAGTGAAATATACAGTACCTACTGCTATATATGCTGTTAATATGAATCAAACAACAAAAGAAAATCACTCACTGCTCTTGATTGAATAATAATAATAATAATAATAATAATAATAATACATTTTGTTTATATTGCGCTTTTCTTATACCCAAAACGCTACAAAGAGTACAGTACAAAAGTAAATCTATAACAATTTTTTTTTTAATATTGCAACAAGTAGAATACAATATACATCCAGTGTCTGCAATTAAGACACAAACACTATCTTAAAAAGATGGTTTTTTAACTTTCTTAAAACTACTTAATGTTGGGGCATTCCTAACTGTTAAAGGAAGTGCATTCCACAACCTAGGGGCTGCCACAGAGAAAGCTCTTTCACCCATAGTTTTTAGTCTGCATTAGAAGGCTGTTTAAGGAGAAAAGAGTTGGCAGAGCGGAGAGATCGAGAGGGCATATAGCGTAATTAAATCACATATGATGGTGCAGTTCCTTGTACGGCTTTATATGTTAAGATAAGAGTTTTAAAATCAATGCGGGCATGGACCAGAAGCCAATGCAGGTTCCTAAGCACCCCAGAGATATGCTGACGAGAAGGAGTATGTGTAAGAACACGTGCAGCTGAGTTCTGTATGTGTTGCAGGTGCTTAATAGACTTTGCAGGTAGGCCAAGATAAAGGGCATTACAATAATCAACCCTAGAGGTAACGAGTGCATGGACAAGCCATTCTGCATCAGGTAATGAAAGAAAAGGCCCCTGAGGAACACCATGACATACCTGTCCGATGTTAGATTTATTATTTTCTAAAACAACAAACTGGATACGATCAGTAAGGTAAGATTTAAACCACTCCAACACTGTACCGGAAATACCAAGCCAAGTCTCAAGTCTCTCAATCAGTACAGAGTGACACACCATGCCAAAAGCTGCACTCAAATCTAACAGCACCAAGATGGTAAGGGCACCAGAGTCAGCAGAGACAAGGAGATTGTTCATAACTCGGACCCAGGCAGTCTCAGTACTATGTCCTGATTGAAACCAAGATTGAAAAGGTTCTAAAAGCTCGTTCAAGGACAAGTGAGAATGAATCTGTGGCACAACAACACGTTCCAGAACCTTCGCCAAAAAAGGAAGATTAGATATAGGCCTGTAGTTAGACAGATCAGACTCATCACACCCAGGCTTTTTAAGAACTGGTGTGATGGCAGAAACCTTAAGGGCTTGGGGAACAAGTCCATAATAAGGGAAGCGTTAACAATGTTCAAAATGAGAGGACTGATAGATGACAGACACTCTTTGAGAACATAAGTTGGAATAGGGTCCAGAGTACAGGTAGTGGAATTCATCGTCATGATTAATTTTGAAATGTAATCAATAGTGACCATTTTAAAACTAGAAAACAAATTTAGCGGACAATTTAAGGGATGAATCTCAGGAGGTGCACACAGAGAGACAGAAGTAATAGACTGATAAATATTCTACATTTTTTCAGCAAAGAATTTCAGAAACTTATTGCACTGCTGCACAGAAGAACAAATAAGTGAATTGGAAGGTTTAAGGAGTTTGTTGATTACCTTAAACATCTTATTTGGATTTGCAGTACGATCATTAATGACTTGAGAGTAGTATTCAGTTCTTGCAATTTTGAGGGCATCACTACTGAACCAAATGCTCATCGTACATACGTTTATGGACAGTGAGAGCTGATTTTTTATATTGTCGTTCCAGCTGCCTGTTCTTAGCTTTAAGAGCCCTAAGCTGAATAGTAAACCAGGGAGATGATTTCGTAAATGAAACAATACGTTCCTTCCTGGGGGCCAGCACATCTAAAGTTGATGATAAAATTAAGTTATATTGATCAACAGTATTACCTATCATTAATCATGCATGAAAACTGAATAAGATCAATATTTTTAAGATTTCTAAAACTAATAACCCTCTTTTGCAGTTTTTGTAGAGGAGCAGATAAATTAAAAGTCAAGAGCTTATGGTCACTAATGAACAAATCTTTGCCTTCCAGCTGATTAATATCAGCACCAGCTGTAGGCTACACACCAAATCAAGTGTATGACCTTTTCTATGAGTAGGAAAGTTGACGTCTTGTATCAGGTTAAAACAATCCAGAATCTCCATAACATTGGCAGTATTATTGATTACAACTAGGATTATCAACATGAATGTTAATATCTCCAATAATAATCATAGATGGACAGAGGGAATTTACAAATGCAAGTAGCTCCATGAGTTCATCAAAAAACAGAGGGTTAGGTTTCGGTGGTCGATAGATAAACAAGATCAGAACAGGAGAAACACCACTAACTTTAAAACAATACTCTCAAATGATAAAACAGAAGGAACAGCAATTTCAGTAACAGAAATCTCTGCACTGTACACAACAGCAAGGCCATCCCCTTTACCCTTTGCTCTGGGTTTGTCAAGATGTGTAAATCCCGGTGGAGTACACAGATTGAGATTTAAAAAGTCATTTTGTTGGTGCCAAGTTTCAGAAATACAGAAGACATAGAGTTTTTTGTCATAGATGATGTCATAGAGTAAATCAGTTTTTTTGTTTAGTGAACGTACATTGAGGTGCGTGAACCTGATGAATTCAGGACGTACTTTGTCAGAGTGTATAGTACACACTTGTGAATAGAAGGTGAAGTGATCGTAAAGTTCCATGGCCACGTATGTTGAGCAGCGAATGGTGTTTATGTGAAAGCAGTTCAGGCAGAGAATACCTTATCATGTCGTGGTCCAGGTGTTCGAGGATCCGCTCTCCACAGAGCCCAGTCAATATTAAAATAGAGATGACAGCAAATAGCAATCTAACCCACATAGTACTGTCCAAATAAGATCCAAGGCATTATGAGACGAAGATCCAGACACACTGCTACACACGGGACACAGTTAGATCCAATCCAAAGTGTCCGGGTAAAATCCAAAGCATTATGATAAAACAGAACTTCTGAAACACTGTTGTACAGGAACACGGAGAGCACAAGGGAGTGAGAAATCCAGGCACACCACTAGAGTACACAGGCACAGCAAAGAGTATTGTCCGATCCAGTCCATGAATGTACTTTATGTGAGAATGTACTACTTTAATAACTTTAGTAGCTTTAATAAGAATACTTGAATGCTGCTGTTAAATGCTCTGGTGAGGGGATAAACATGGCAGACTATGTATACCTCACTCAGGGCAGGGTCTAGTCTGTCAGCAGTCGTGGGTGGGGCCTAAGCATTTGTGAGGTCACATTGTATAGAAACTGCAAACGGCTTATTCTGAGACACTGCTTATGATTTATGGAGCTTAAAACAAAGGAGTGGGTGGATTTTTTACCATTATAGGGTGGTTGTGTACACTGCCGACACATTTATGTTCAAACACCATGTAAAAGTTAATTTTGCATAATAGGTCCCCTTAAAGGCAGCCCACTGCAATGCTTGAATGCGGACCTGTCCACATCATCATCTCAACAGGGTAGGTTTTAACGTAAAAAACAACATAACATTAAAATAACGCAAATTAATGTGCATGCACCTTCCCCGCTGCCGTAGCAGTTCAAATTGTATAAAACTAGTATGTATGCATAGTGTTCTTCTTAAAATTGTATGCATTTAGCCCAATGTGACATCTGTTTTTATATTCTTTGTCAACACCACCCATTTAGTTTTTCCTTATTTTTAAATACTATGCTATATCCCCCCCCCCCCCACCCAATTTGTTTGCACACGTGAAGTAGCTTATCAGTAACCTAAATTGATATTTTAAAGCTGCAGTCCGTAACTTTATTTTGTTCAAAATTTACTACATTTATATAATAAGCAAATACATAATGAATCCATTTTCCAAACCATGTTTTTGTCTTATCCTGAATTACTATGGTACACCTATAATAAGTGTTTATATTCAGACTATTTTAGACTGGTACAGGTCGCTCCACTTCGGAGTAGCCCAGTACCTGTGTGACTCATCATAGTCATAAACAGAGAGAAGTAGCCGGCTGCAATGTTCTTCCGCAAGACGCATGCAGTTCTGTTTATTACCGCTAGAGCGTTTAAAGCGCAGCTTTAATATATTTAAAGTTTTGATAGTGTATGAGAAGTTTTTGTAATAAAATAAAACGTTAATTTTCTAACTTGCAGATCAATACATATCTGCATCCACTAATCTTCCATACTGACTACTAGCTACTTGACAATTCATAATGATGTCAAACCCAGCAACCCCTTATAGAGATCATAATTTCATTGAAAACTAATTTACTTTCATTAAACATTTTGCTTGAAAAAGAGTTTGTGCTGTCTTTTTTTTAAAAATAATTGTCATTTGGTTTGATATTTTGTTATACTATGTATAAAGATATTCAAATACTTTTTGGTTCCACTGTGTGTGTCAAATGAATTAAAAAATTTAAATAAATGAACAGTCTTGGATTAAGTACAAATACATATTTAAATCAGAGATGCAAATTATACCGCAGGTGTCTAATAAACGAGAAGACGTATTGTTGGGCTGAACAAAGGGCAGCATGACATGAGGCGTTTCTAGAGTCCAGACATCCTATCATTCTAATTCTTTACTTTTAGACCAGCAGAAAGGCAGCAAAGGAGAAGAAAAGAAAAAGAATAAAAGAGAGCATTTAATAACCACCCCTTCATCTCTCTGCCTGCACTCTCACTTGTGAATGAGCCAATTCTCCCTAAAGCTCTTGAGGTGTGACAGCTAGAAAAAATAGGTTCTTGAATACTAATGGGATTTCTCTCACTCTCAGAAGATTGCTGGGCACTGAAGCGAACTTCTGTGATCCATGCTAAGTGTTGCTGGCCCCGCTGGAATTGTTTTCAGGGAGAATACAAGGCTTCGAGCTCAAAGACACACCTGCGGCTTGGTACTCCAGACCAAAACCTGGTACTACAATAATGTCTTCCTTTGAATCAACTGACTTAATACAGTACTTAGAAGCTTATCCGGTCATGTGGCATATAATCCTCAAAGGTTAAAACATTTAACATATCTAAGAAAATTTCCGTTGAGAGACACAGCAGACAGTAAGAAAAAATTATTTTACAAAACTTTAATTGTAAATATAAAAAAAAGACTACACAACTAGCCTATACCACAAACTACTGTAGTTAACTATTTTAGTCTGTTTCTCACACAAAGCTATTACATGGCTTTTGAAAACAAGTCATATGGACTACTTTTCTGGTATCCTCCTGGTTCACTGCTGATCATTCATTTTCATCCTCTATTAAAAAAACAAAACAATCTGTCCTCAGCCTTTCAGAGATTCTAAATCTTTAGGGTTTGACCATGACAACTTTCTCTGTTTTTATAAATGCCTGAAATAACAGTTCAAAACATTTGAGAAAGTATTCTATTTTATAATTACCAATTGTATTGTTTATTTTAAATCATTTTTATGAGATGCTTTTCACAGAAGAGTGTAATTTTCTTTCAAAAGAAAGGCTTTGATTTCTGACATAGGATATTAGGACTTGTGTTTTTAACTGTTTAGGGTACACTACAGAGGCCAGTTGCACCAGCTGTGCGTTAGTTACAACTTAGCCTAGTTTGACGTAAATGGACAAGTAACATCTTACACACTACTAAATATGTTTGCGTTGCACCATTAAACTAAGTTGAAAAGTATCTCTACATATAAACTAAATATTTATTGGAGCCTCCAATCAGGAGTAACGGTTGGAATAAAATAGCAGACTGACTGCATCAATAAGCTCTTGTTTTACCCAACAGACTACAATTCTTTAGACATATATGATAATGCTGACATTTACGCTCACTTACATTTTAAGAGAGAGAATCTGTGAATAGATTACTATTTTGTTAGTGGCTCATCAACACAAACCCGTCCTAAACAGCGCACCACTGTGTGCATCAGTCCGTGTTGTGCATGTCAAATAAAATATGTCATAAAAAAAATAAATCGTACTGGTTACTTTCGTAACCTCGGTTCCCTTAGAGATAAGGGAACGAGTACTGCGTTGCAAACGCTTATGGGAAAACTCCTTTTCTCGAGAATATTGAAGCCTTTATTTTAAAACGCATTTGCTACAGCACAGGCGAGAGCATCAGACCCACGTGAGTGAGCTGATAGGCTGTGCTGTGGGCAACTGCACGAACCAATGGCGGATAGACAGAAGCGCGCGAGCCAATCAGGGCGCTTGGCGCTCTGTCACTGTCAAGCGCGCGAAACTACACGTGACCATAACATATAAATACAGATAGAATCCGCCATTTGACAGGTATAATCGACTGAAGCGACAAACCTGCCATAAGAAAAATAGCACGGCAAGGCAACGCAGTACTCGTTCCCTTATCTCTAAGGGAACCGAGGTTACGAAAGTAACCAGTACGTTCCCTTACGAGAACGTTCTCTCGTACTGCGTTGCAAACGCTTATGGGAACGTTTCCATTTAAAACGCCGTGCTATTAATCTTTTGGCCGCTCTGACTCACCAGAGTTCCGGGAAGTACAGAATAGCCAGGATAAAAAGAGACCGAACATCGGGCCCATCAATTATCCGTAATAAAGACTGGCCAGAGCCAGTCATTTAACCCACAAGGTGATAGCCGTGTGTTTAATATCAAACTAGTCTGGGTCCGCAGAGCCAGAGTCTAGACTGAAAAGACTGTAACTGCAAAGCAGGGACATTAAAGTTATAATTCATCGGATCTGGCCAAAGCCAGTCACTTAGTCCACAAGGTGAAAACCGTGTGTTCAATATCAACTAGACTGGGTCACAGAGCCAGTGTCTAGACAGAAGAACTGTAGCTACAAAGCAAGGGCATTAAAGCTATAATTCAACAATGTGGACGGAGCGGATATCCGGCCGCCGCACATATGCTATAGATGGGAATACCCAAGTGACCATGGTTCAAAACTAGTCTGGATCCACAGAGCCAGAGTCTAGACAGAAAGAACGCATGTCTGCAGAGCAGGGACATCCAGATTATAGAATCTCACAAATGTGGACGGAGCGGACCAGCCGGCCGCCGCACAAATGTCTTCAATGGGAATACCACTTGACCAAGCCCACGAAGAGGCAACACCTCTCGTGGAATGAGCTCTAACACCTATGGGACAAGAGAGGCCCAGTGAGGTGTAAGCCAGGGCAATGGCGTCAACTATCCATCTGGACAGTGTGGTTTTAGTGACCGGGAGGCCCTTGGATCGCCCCCCGAAACACACAAAGAGCTGTTCAGACTGTCTGAAAGAGGCCGAACGCTCCAGATAAATTCTCAAAGCTCTGACTGGGCAAAGCATGAGAGAATCGCTATCCTCCTCGGAGGAGGGGAGAGCTGACAGAGAAATAACCTGGGCTCTGAACGGAGTTGAGAGCACCTTAGGAACATATCCATGTCTTGGCCTAAGAATGACCTTGGAGTCATTAGGACCAAACTCCAGACAGGAAGCGCTGGTAGACAGCGCCTGTAAATCCCCTATTCTCTTTACTGACGCCAGTGCTAGAAGCAGGGCGGTTTTCAGAGAGAGAGACTTAGGATCAGCTGACTGAAGTGGTTCAAAGGGAGGTCCCTTAAGAGCCCGCAGGACCAAGGAGAGGTCCCAGGCCGGAACAGACGGTGGCCGAGGCGGGTTAAGCCTCCTGGCGCCCCTGAGGAAGCGAACTATAAGGTCGCTTTTTCCTAAGGAGGCCCCGGCTTCCAATATGTGAAAAGCAGCAATGGCTGCCACGTACACTTTGAGAGTGGAGGGGGAGCGACCCGCGTCCAACATCTCCTGTAGAAAAGACAGTACTCTTGGTACTTCACAAGTGTATGGGTCGAGGTCTCGAGCTAAACACCAGCTGGAAAACACTGACCATTTACTGAGATAGAGGCGTCTGGTAGACGGAGCTCTAGCTTCCTTTATAGTATTCAGGACGCCCTCTGGGAGGTTCTGGGGTACCCGTTGAGTGGCCATACATGTAGGGCCCATAAGTCGGGACGGGGATGCCAGATTGTCCTGTTGGCCTGAGTCAGGAGGTCGCGCCTCACTGGGATTGGCCACGGGTCTGCTACAGACAGCTGCATCAACTCTGGGAACCAAACCTGGGTCCGCCAGAGAGGAGCTACTAATAGCACTGCGCTTTTCGTGTTCCTGATCCGTTCGATGACCTGAGGGAGCATCGAGACCGGGGGGAACGCATAGAGAGGAAGGTTGGGCCAGTCGTGGGCCAACGCATCCCTGCTCTTTGAGAAAAAGATTGGGCATTGACAGTTGTCTTCTGAGGCGAAAAGATCTACTTCTGCCTTCCCGAAGACCTCCCAGAGTAGGAGAACTGTCTGAGGGTGGAGAGACCATTCCTCTGGGGGAACTCTGCCCCGAGAGAGCATGTCTGCTCCTGTATTCAACGTGCCTGGCACGTGAGCTGCCCTGAGCGAGCGCAGATTGGTGTGAGCCCATAGCAAGAGCTGTGAGGCTATGGCAAACAGGTTGCGGGACCTGAGGCCGCCCTGGCGATTTATGTAAGAGACCACCGACATGTTGTCCGTCCGTACCAACACGTGGTGTCCCGCCAGGTATGGGAGGAATGTTTTTAGGGCTAGAAAAACTGCTCTCATTTCGAGGCAGTTTATGTGTAGGCGTTTCTCCGAGCTCGACCAGAGGCTGGAGGCAGGCCTGCCCTCGTACAGAGCTCCCCAACCGGAGTTGGAGGCGTCTGTTGAAATCATCCTCCTCTCTGAAACTACCCCCATGCTTACGCCCTGCTGGTACCAGCTGGCGTTTTTCCAAGGGGCCAGGGCTTGAACACAGCGCTGGTCCACCTTGATAATCAAGTGGCCTGAATGCCAGGCGTGGGGTGGCACCAGAGGAGCCAGCCACAGCTGAAGAGGACGCATACGCAGTAGGCCTAGTTGGAGTACTGATGATGCAGAGGCCATCAGGCCAAGGATCCTCTGAAACGTTCTGAGGGGTACAAGAGAGCCCTCTATGAACGATGCCGTGAGCTGCTGAATCGTTAGAGCACGGGCCGGTGTGGGCCATGCTCTCATAAGTATGGAGTCGAGAACTGAAAATTCAGTCGCCTGGGCGAATCTGCGCCAGGATATGTCTGGTCGTGAGCATTCTGAACGGCCGTGACATGAGAGCCTTGTTCAGATGTCTGAGATCTAAAATGGGTCTCAGGCCGCCGTCTTTCTTTGGAACAAGAAAGTATCGGCTGTAAAAACCTGACTCGCTCAGAGAAGGGGGGATCTTCTCGATGGCCCCTTTCGCCAGCAGACTTAACACTTCGGTGCGGAGGACATGACTCAATGTGCCCCTTACCGTGGTTTGTATAACCGCGCGAAAACGCGGTGGTCTGCGGGCGAACTGAAGCGAGTAACCATGCTTTATGATGTTCATCACCCATACTGAAACTCCGGGGATAGCTTGCCAAGCTAGAGCCCGCAGAGCTAGAGGCATTATCATATCTGGAACACCCAGAGTGGGGGGCTCGGACTGACATGTATGCATGTGAGAAATTATGCTCGATTTGTGCTTTGTGTGGGTCGCTGTTAAAACAGCGTTTGTTTGCAGGGGTGCGTGACATGTGACGGGCCCATGAACTGCATTTAGAACTGCTGCAGCCGCCTGAACTGAAGAGGGAGCCGTGAGCAGTAGTCGAGCGATTTTTGGGGCTGGTCCGGCCGCAGCGGGACAGTGACCCCTCTTTGTGCCGGTTAGGACGGCTTCTTGGGCTCGTGATCGAGCGTCAGCTTCGGCCGCGGGCCCTGGCGCTTAGGGAACGGGAACCGTTTCGCTGGCTTCATGTGCTTACTGGTCTCAGCCGCTGGGCGGGGCTGGAGGACCTGGGACACCACTTTCTCAGGTCGCGGCGTGCTCTTGGGGCGCCGTTGGACTGAGCTGGAGCGCTTTGGTAGAAAGTGTCTCATGGCGCTGGAAGCCTTCTGAGCTTCAGTGAAGCGATCGGCGAAGCCGCTGACAGATGGGCCGAAGAGACCTGAGGCTGTGACGGGCGAGTCAAGGAAGGCAGATTTATCCGCGTCCCTGATCTCGGTTAAGTTTAGCCAGAGGTGGCGCTCCATTACCACTAGGCTGGCCATATTGCGGCCCAGGGCTTGAGCGGTGGTCTTCGTGGCCCTCAGTGCCAGATCCGTGGCACTCCTGAGGTCTTTAAATGTGTCTGGGTCCGGGCCTGACTCATCCATGGAACGGAGAAGTTTGGCCTGGAAGGCTTGAAGCGTCGCCATGGCGTGAAGTGCAGAGGCGGCTTGACCGGCGGCAGCGTATGCGCGGCTGGCAATGGCCGAAGTAGTTCTGCACGGCTTAGAAGGGTGCACCGTCTTAGACCTCCAACTACCTGCAGTGGGGGGGCATAAGTGTGCAGCGACCGCTTCCTCCAGTGGGGGGAGAGACACATATCCTTTCTCTTCAGCGCCGTCAACAGTGGAGAGCGTAGAAGAGGCAGATGAGCGCGTTCGCGCTGAAAAGGGCGCGCGCCAGCATTTTGTGAGCTCTTCGTGAACCTCAGGCATAAATGGAGCGGCGCGCTGACGAGGGGCCTGCTGGCGCCCCGGCAGGTACCATTCATCGAGGCGGCTTCTGGCGGGCTCAGCTGGAGAAAGCCAATCGAGTCCCAACTCGTCAACAGCGCGAGACATGACACGGAGAAGTTCGGCGTCAATGCTCGCTCGAGTATCAGAAAACTCTAGCTGAGAGGGGGGGGCGGGGTCCGCGGAGCCCGACCAATCCTCGCTCTCAGATGCCGCCATAGAAAGTGCGTCATCGACGTCATTCGGAGATGCGCCGAAAGAGACGAGTCCAGCCGCTTCAGACGAGGGGCGCTGCTCGCTCCGAGAGAACAGGACAGGCGAAGAAGGCGTGGGCGAGGCACGAGGAGAAAGGCCCGGCGTGCACTCGCTAAACTCACCGCGCTCAGGACGCCTCTGATCGCGCCGCTTCTTCCTACGGGGCTCGTGGGGCGCCGAAGACGGAAGGTGGGCGGAATCGGTCACCGTCGAAGACAGCCTTGAACGGAGAACGGAGACAGGCATCCCGTCGCAGAATTGGCAGCCGCCTTTCATGAGCGCTGCCTCGGCGTGCTCAGGGCCGAGGCAGGCCGCACACTGGGTGTGTCCGTCGGATGCATGCAGGGAGACCCCGCAGCTCTCACAGATGGAGAGAGGCATTATGCCGCGCTGTGAAAACAGCGGTTTGCTCTTTTAGATAAATATGCAATGAAAAGGATATAATTTTTCGTCGGATGCCACAGGGAAACGCTCAGCTGGCGAGATGCCGGGATGCGAAGCTGTTCCGCTGGACGGCTTTTCCACGACGAGGGCTTCTTACGACCGGAGAAAATCAGCGACGAGGTGAGTCGAGCTGAAGGAGATTAAATCTGTCAAATGGCGGATTCTATCTGTATTTATATGTTATGGTCACGTGTAGTTTCGCGCGCTTGACAGTGACAGAGCGCCAAGCGCCCTGATTGGCTCGCGCGCTTCTGTCTATCCGCCATTGGTTCGTGCAGTTGCCCACAGCACAGCCTATCAGCTCACTCACGTGGGTCTGATGCTCTCGCCTGTGCTGTAGCAAATGCGTTTTAAAATAAAGGCTTCAATATTCTCGAGAAAAGGAGTTTTCCCATAAGCGTTTGCAACGCAGTACGAGAGAACGTTCTCGTAAGGGAACTCATTTCTTATGTTTTTTGGTATCAATATTTATTTATTGATCCTTATTAATTTCAAATACAGTTTCTGAATGTTATTTATGCTACTTATAAAAATACCCATTATGATCACGATTAAGTAGTAAAATCATATTTTTAAATTTAATTTATTTTAACAGTTAGTTACATAAGGCAAAAGTTAGAATGAAGGGATCAAATATAATGACCACACTGTTACCCACTCAAACTTACATTTAACATGTAATACTGCACACAGGCACAAAAGACAATAAACATAAAAGCCCCAGCTCCACACAAACCAGCAGGACAGCATAGTCAGACTGGTCAAAATGAGTGGCCCTGCATGTTCAGTCTATCTACAGTGCAGTAGTGGAGGTGTGCGTTCCAGCAGTGCAACCAAGCAGAAGTGATGCAGCAGTTACAGAGAATTCCAGCTGCTTGCATCTCAACACAGATAAAAAGCTTGTGTATAGCACAACTACTGAATACTATACAATTAGTTTTTTCTGGTGATTCACTCAGGAACCCGATGGATATAGGAGGGGGACAAATTTGGGAGGGAAAGGCAACTCAATGCTAAGATCACAAATGCTTTGTCACAATATACAAGAAGACAACAGAACATAAGATATGCTACAGGAAAACAGACTTTTTAAAAATCTATGCCATATTATAATATGTGGTCATATAAAATAACACTTATGATGACCCACAAGAGAAACTGCCTGTAAACTTCCAGCTCTTTTTTTTGGTATGACATTGACGTCAGGGTCACTACACTCATATAAGAAACCACTAAATTATGTTGGAGTATTATCATATCAGTCCTGTTGGGGAAGAGGAAAGTAGCACATCTTAATAGGTTACCAAAGACCGGAAAGCAGAATGCATTCAATGCAATGAAGGACAAAATTTTATTTTTAAATAAAAAACGGAGCAATTCCAAGAGGGTCCTTGCACCATTGGTGCTCTGGCCCTAATAAAATTTGTTTGTATATTTCAACCAGAAACCATAAAACTCACAACCAGAAAGCACTGGGTTGCAAGTCCATATAGGAGTTATAACACTTACTGCACAATCGTAATATGTGCTGCATATTGTAACGTGTATCTGTATCTGTAATGTTTTAATTTTATGGATTTTTAGTTAATTTTACCCTGTTTCCCTGTGTTTTGGTTTCATTGGCTCCTTTGTTCCCTCTCTTCATTGGTTGCTATGGTTTTGATTAGTGCTCAAGTGTCTCAGCTGTATAGTTAAAGGTCCCGTTCTTCGTGATCCCATGTTTCAAACTTTAGTTAGTGTGTAATGTTGCTGTTAGAGCATAAATAATATCTGTAAAATTATAAAGCTCAAAGTTCAATGCCAAGCGAGATATTTTATTTAACAGAAGTCGACTACAGTGAACGGCTCGTTTGGACTACATCCCTCTACTTCCTTCTTTAATGATGTCACTAGAACCGTTTTTTGACTAACCTCCGCCCACAGGAATGCTCCCTCAACTCTACTGGCTACTTGCGCACTTCTTATAACTTACTGTTTACTCAGCTCTTACGGTGATTTATTGAAGTAAAACTGACGCTTCATCTTTTGTGTGATGTACAATAAACTTTATTAAACTCATCAGTACATGTTTGATCATCATTCAGACAGCAGACTTGTAGGCTATTAATAAATAATGGATACATAGCCTACAAGCAGATGACAAATACGTTATAATAACCGTAATTAAACTACTAAACTATACCTGTTTCATCTCTATACAGCACTCTGACTCTGTAGGCATTATTGTCCGACTCGAAATGAACGCCGTTACTGAGAGTTTCTGATATTATCATCATTCCGTGAGCTGAAATTTTCCTGACAGACTGAGCGCGAGCTCATGAAGCTCCGCCCCCTGTGTCGTCCAGCAGCAGCTCATTTGCATTTAAAGGGCACACACTAAAACAGCGCGTTTTTCTGAGCCCCAAAAAATGACAATTTAAACATGCTGTAAAAAATGATCTGTTGGGTATTTTGAGCTGAAATTTCACATACACACTCTGGGGACATCAGAGACTTATTTTACATCTTGTGAAAAGGGGCATAATACAGGACCTTTAATCATCTTGTTCAGACTCTAGACAAATCCGAAATCGTCACCTAAACCCTCGTTTAGTATTCCCTACGTTATTCCAATAATACAGTTCACTTGAAGGAGTGAATGAAAACGAGTGAGTGAATTCGGACAGCCGTTGAGCGTACAACTGCTGTACACTCGTTCTTGCAGTGCAATATGGGATTGAATGAGTGCACTCAATAACGTCCACTATGGTTTCGGATACCACTACAAATGGCTGTCCCCTTCAAATAATGCCCTTTTTAAGGGTATAGGGGACGATTTCGGATTTAGTCTCTGTATATCCATGCTGCCTTCACATGCTATCATAATTATCGTAAATAAGAGTTCCCTATTTAAAAATTGGACATGAATGCCCTCTCAAGTCGTATTTACCACAGAGAAGGATAATTTTGATACACAAGTTCCACAAATACACAAATGGACAGGCCACAAACTTTAAACGATTGCTGCTGTGATGGCTATTCTTTACTAGTTTTTTCCACAACGAAGCCGAGAACGAGAGTGCTGAGACCGCAGTGAACGAGTGCAACGAAGCCGAGAACGAGAGTGCTGAGACTGCAGTGAACGAGTGCAACAAAGCCGAGAACATGAGTGCTGAGACTGCAGTGAACGAGTGCAACAAAGCCGAGAACGAGAGTGCTGAGGCTGCAGTGAACGAGTGCAACGAAGCCGAGAACGAGAGTGCTGAGACCGCAGTGAACGAGTGCAACGAAGCCGAGAACATGAGTGCTGAGACTGCAGTGAACGAGTGCAACAAAGCCGAGAACGAGAGTGCTGAGGCTGCAGTGAACGAGTGCAACGAAGCCGAGAACGAGAGTGCTGAGGCTGCAGTGAACGAGTGCAATGAAGCCGAGAACGAGAGTGCTGAGACTGCAGTGAACGAGTGCAACAAAGCCGAGAACATGAGTGCTGAGGCTGCAGTGAACGAGTGCAATGAAGCCGAGAACGAGAGTGCTGAGACTGCAGTGAACGAGTGCAACAAAGCCGAGAACGAGAGTGCTGAGGCTGCAGTGAACGAGTGCAACGAAGCCGAGAACATGAGTGCTGAGACTGCAGTGAACGAGTGCAACGAAGCCGAGAACGAGAGTGCTGAGGCTGCAGTGAACGAGTGCAACGAAGCCGAGAACATGAGTGCTGAGGCTGCAGTGAACGAGTGCAACGAAGCCGAGAACATGAGTGCTGAGGCTGCAGTGAACGAGTGCAATGAAGCCGAGAACGAGAGTGCTGAGACTGCAGTGAACGAGTGCAACGAAGCCGAGAACGAGAGTGCTGAGGCTGCAGTGAACGAGTGCAACGAAGCCGAGAACATGAGTGCTGAGGCTGCAGTGAACGAGTGCAACGAAGCCGAGAACATGAGTGCTGAGGCTGCAGTGAACGAGTGCAATGAAGCCGAGAACGAGAGTGCTGAGACTGCAGTGAACGAGTGCAACGAAGCCAAGAACGTGAGTGCTGAGACTGCAGAGAACGAGTGCAACGAAGCTGAGAACGAAGAGTGCTGAGACTGCAGTGAACGAGTGCAACGAAGCCAAGAACGTGAGTGCTGAGACTGCAGAAAACGAGTGCAACGAAGCCGAGAACGAAGAGTGCTGAGACTGCAGAGAACGAGTGCAACGAAGCCAAGAACGTGAGTGCTGAGACTGCAGAGAACGAGTGCAACGAAGCTGAGAACGAAGAGTGCTGAGACTGCAGAAAACGAGTGCAACGAAGCCGAGAACGTGAGTGCTGAGACTGCAGTGAACGAGTGCAACGAAGCCGAGAACGAGAGTGCTGAGACTGCAGAGAACGAGTGCAACGAAGCCGAGAACGTGAGTGCTGAGACTGCAGAGAACGAGTGCAACGAAGCTGAGAACGAAGAGTGCTGAGACTGCAGTGAACGAGTGCAACGAAGCCGAGAACGTGAGTGCTGAGACTGCAGAGAACGAGTGCAACGAAGCTGAGAACGAAGAGTGCTGAGACTGCAGAAAACGAGTGCAACGAAGCCGAGAACGTGAGTGCTGAGACTGCAGAGAACGAGTGCAACGAAGCCGAGAACGTGAGTGCTGAGACTGCAGTGAACGAGTGCAACGAAGCCGAGAACGTGAGTGCTGAGACTGCAGAGAACGAGTGCAACGAAGCTGAGAACGAAGAGTGCTGAGACTGCAGAGAACGAGTGCAACGAAGCTGAGAACGAGAGTGCTGAGACTGCAGAGAACGAGTGCAACGAAGCTGAGAACGAAGAGTGCTGAGACTGCAGTGAACGAGTGCAACGAAGCTGAGAACGAAGAGTGCTGAGACTGCAGTGAACGAGTGCAACGAAGCCGACTACGAGAATGCTGAAGCTACAAAGAATTTGCACTGAGGCCGAGAATGTGATCGTCTCAGTGTTGAATGAGAACGTTGAAACTGAGAAGAGGTATGCCATGGTTAAGAACGAGTGTGCATTTTTTTTCTTCTCTCTGGAACGAGGGGGTAGGTTTTTCAGATTCCAAGTTTTATGCCATGGTCACGGGGGAAACTAAGTTACCTATGTACAATGTGACAAGTAAGGGTACCTTGAGCTTTCAAGCTTCATGCCACTGCCATGGACAAATTATTGATGTGTGCTACGCTTCATGTGGCAATAAGTGTTATGGGGTCTTGGTTTTGTATAACTGCCATGAATGTCTTTACCTTGTGTCAGGCACTTTGTAGTACTGTCTCAATATTTGTATCAGAGCCCATTGAACTGCCTTTTGGGTTGGCAATTAGGACAGTTTTTTCCCTGCCCCACGGTCCTGGCCCTCTCATGGACAATGATTTCAGAGAATCTTTGTTGGGCTAATTAGACTCAGGTGTCTCGTGTTATCTAATTAGTTCAGTTATTTAACCATGGTGTTGATTCTTACCTGTACGGATTACTGTCTGAATGTTAGTTTGTTCTAATGTTCATGTGAACGTGCCATTCATGGATTCATAGTTATGGTGAAGCTCTACGCTCTGTCATGTGTTCTACACTCAAGCCATGAATTACTGTTTTGAGCCATTAAACATCATTTTTATCTGCATCTAGATCCTGACTCTAACTTGGTTTTTGGAGCACGTTACACTATATAGATAGTGTGGTGAATGAATGGGACACTAAATATCATTTTGGCTTTAATAAGATTTGCCCAATAGATAGGCAAGAATAAACCTGGTGTCCTCCACGATTCCTGTTCTTTCCAACAGCAAAGCACTTGAATGCGACAAGCTCATAATCACTATTTCAGGAAATTTCAAAAAGCATGTGAAGGCAGCATTAAACCCTCTGTTCTGTTTAGTTCTTGTCTGGTGTCTTCAAGATTAAGGTTGGTTTGTGTTGCTCCTGTTCTCTTTCATCATCTCGTGTTTGAGATCCACCTATGGGAAGGGCATCCGTATCTGACCTCTGCAGAAGCATCCAATTGCACCAAGTCTGGCAAGACAGACAGAAGCGTGCAGCCAATGCCAGGTAAGGCCTCACCCCCTTACCTGAGGGCATATAAAGCCTGCATGCGCTACTGTTCTCCAGTTGACATTCGCTTCTCACGATCTCTGTACTGACACAGCTCGGTTGGATTTACGCCACCCACGCTCTCGCCACCTTCTCACCTGTTTCAGTTTCCACGGCTGCCCACCACGGATTTATCTACGTTTTTTGCCGGTATGTCGCTCTCTAAATCTGCCGCTTCTCCCGGGAACAGCCTATCACGGGCCTGCCCGGCCATGTGTGGTGCGCTGATTGCCATGAAGGGCCTTCACCCGTTCTGCGTGGTCTGCTTGGGCCTTAAGTATGCAGAAGAGGCTTTGGAGAACCCGGAGAACTGCAGTCATTGTCTGATGCTGCCGAAAAAACTCCTGCGACGCCGCCTTAAAGTTGCCGCGACCCAGTGTGTCGAGTTCGGCTTTTCTGACTCGGATGGGGGACATGGTGGTGACGACGACGCGCTACCGGGGGCCTCCCAGGGCGCGACATCTCTCATCTGGACTGACCAGCCCAATCCTGCGTTCCCTGAAGAGGACATCTTCGCGGGCAACCTCCCGCTCGGCGACGAACCGGCCGGTTCTGGTGATGATGACGACGCGGGCCTTCTCGGGGTCTCAGAGGACGAGGAGGCCATCCCGACCTCTGGCGTTCCCCAGGCCAATGCCCCCGCGGCCTTGCCTCAGTCCATCTTCCTGGAAGTGTGTGAGCGAGCAGCCTCTCGCCTCAACATTGAGTGGCCGGCTCCACAGAGCGCCACCGATCAGGAAAGGGACATTTATGACGGGAAAGTGCTGGGACCCCCTCCCGGTCCGAGGAAACAACCCTCCCAGCGTGCGTGAAGCACATAAGGCACAACTGGAGCGACCCGCTCGATTAAACACGGTCTTGCGGGTCTAGAGGTAAAGGATATGACGGCTCTCGGCATGGGTGATCCCCCCCGCTATCGAGCCATCGATCGCCAGGCACCTTAACCCAGTCCAGGGCGGGCTGCTCGCTCCCCCAAAGCCGATCTTGCCTAACAAGATGGACCATTTTTCTGCCTCTGTGCACCAGGCCGCTTATAGATCTTCGGCCTTGGCTGTCAGGGCCCTGAATGTCTCCTCCCTTCTCTCCACTTACCAGGCAGAGATTTTGGATGACTTAGGCCAACAGCTGGACAAGGGATCCCCCTCAGCCATGCTGTGGAAGGAGATCATTACTGTTAATGACCTCGTCCTCCGTATTGCTCGTCAGGCCGTCCAAAGCTGCGGGCGCTCCATGGCACTCTCTGTGGTGGGAGAGCGCGCGCTCTGGCTGAACCTGTCGGGCCTTACTGACAGTGAGAAGAGGCGCATCGCGGGTGCCCCGGTAGAGCACGGCGGGCTCTCTTTGGCCCTGCCGTCGCATTGATGCTGCAACGATGCGACGAAAAGAAAAAGGAAGACAAGGCCTTCAAGTTATGCCTCCTAGAAAGGTGGCCCCACGCCAGGCCAGGCTGTGTGTTTGCTTAACCCCCCTGTCTCGGGACGTAACTTCCATCAGGGTAAGGAAAGGCCCCGCAACAAACCCCCACCATGACAGAGCACCCCACCCTCTGCTAAGCCCTGGGGGAAACCGACTCCTGCTGCGGCGGGAAAACCCTCAAACCCTACCCCCACCGACTCGAAACGCATGCGGCCTGCCTGATGTTCGGCCGATGGGGGCTTCGAGTCTGCGCTCACGAGCCGCAAGCTCTTCAGACTCTCTTCTTGCCCTAGAGCCCCTGTTCAAGAGACGGAGGGTTTCTTATGGAGGGGTCGGCCACCCCCCTCTTGAGGCTGCACAGCCCATGTGTTCAGTTGACGTTGTGTGTTCTTCCCCCACATACAGGGGGTCTGTTGTGAGGAAAAGTGCAAAAGCAGTGTCATCACACAGCACATACTGTGTTCCCCTCACCCAGTTAATAAAGGCTTCGGCCCCAGTGTTCCCCAACACAAAACACATACAAAACACAAAAAAACACATTAAAACAAACGAATCAAATGAATTTGTTACAAAGAGAGGCCCTCTCTCCACAGAGAGAAATCCTCACCCTGCAGAGAGAGAAATTCTCTGTGAACCCCTGCATGTCGCCCCTAGTTTGTCCACTAGAGGGCGCCATTGCATCACAAATAACCCAGCTGGGCTTACACAGCGCCGCTGCAGCTCGGGTGGGAACACTCGCGAGTCACAAGTTGGCTTGACAAACTGTTTCGACTCCCGAGTGGGTATAACGCGTACAATAATGCAGGGCTACAGACTGCAGTTTGTAATGAAACCCCCGCATTTCAACAGCGTTCTCTCTTCACACACGGAAGAGAGTGGCGCACAAATTCTGAAAGAGGAAATATCTTCCCTTCTAAACAAGGGAGCGGTGGTTCAGGTGGTGGCCCCCGGTCTGATAAATAAGGGATTTTATTCTCGTTATTTCCTGGTCCCAAAGAAGGACGGCTCTCTCCGCCCTATCTTGGACCTCCTTGTGTTGAACAAACATTTGAGGAAATACAATTTCAGAATGTTAACTCATTGCTCGCTTGCTCGCTCGCGCCATAAAACGGAACGACTGCTTTCTGCTGAAAGATGCTTTCTTCCACATCATTTATCTGCCACACAGGAAGTTTCTTCGTTTCGCCTACCAAGGCACATGTTACGAATTCACAGTCCTCCCGTTCGGGCTCAGTCTAAGCCCTCGGACCTTCTGTCTGTGTGCGGAGGCGGGCTTAGCAGCCATGAATGTCAGGTCTGAGGAATTTTGACATATAGACGATTGGCTCATTATAGCCGAATCGAAGGAGAAAGTGCTGCAGGACACCTGCCGTGTGCTCACATTCTGTTTTGGGGGTGGGGTCGTCTTAACCCTTCCTTCTCTTGTGTAAGCCACACACGTTTCATGTCCTGCCAGTACACAGCATTTTTGTGTGTGCGTCAGTATGGCAGGTTCATGATTATGGGACGTGTCAGGCACCGCCCCTTGGGTGACCGTCTTTCTCTGGCTTACAGACCCTCACTGTGAGTGTATTGGGCAATCGGGGAGCTGTCCATGTCTCTCCCATAGGTGGATCTCGAACACGAGATGATGAAAGAGAACAATAGGTTACTGTCGTAACCCCGGTTCTCTGAAACATCGAGTGGAGAGATCCACCAGCTTTGCCCGAGAAGCAAATACTTACTGGAGAACAGTAGCACATGCAGGCTTTATATGCCCACAGGTAAGGGGGTGAGGCCTTAGCTGGCATTGGCTGCGCGCTTCTGTCTGTCTTGCCAGACTTGTTGCAATTGGATGCTTCTGCAGAGGTCAGGTATGGATGCCCTTCCCATAGGTGGATCTTTCCACTCTATGTTTCAGAGAACCGGGGTTACGACAGTAACCTATTGTTTTCTTCTCCTGTGCCAGTGTTGTTGTTTTTGTTTTGTTTTTTGGATTATTTAGTTTAATAAAGATTGGCTGCTGCTAATGGATCCTCTACTTGCTTCCTTGTGGAACCAACCCATGACACATTTTTAGCAGTGTTAATATTTGATTTGATCTTATCACTTTGGCCAATAACAGTAAGGACATGCATGTAACTGCACCAGGTGAAATTACAAATATTAGGATTCATTATAACAATGTAATATATAGTGCTGTAGCCAGTAGCCACATAATTTTTCCAATTGTTTGTGACAAATAGAAAAAGATTTTAAAGACTGCATTCACAAAGAGCTATTTATTATTGGAAAGTAGAAAATGATGGTATATTCAATAAAGATATTTCAATGCCTTTCAAATCGATGACTTCAGTTTTAAAGTTTTAAAGTCCCTGACATTTCCAATTTTCCCATCACTGCAGGAACCTTTACAGAGAAAAAGATTGGAGCTTAAAAATAACACAAATAACTTGGCGAAGAACAAAATAGTGATAACACCCTCTGTATAAGCATCGCAAAACTGCTTTAGTTATTTCTAAGATCAATCCACCAACATAAACATACCTATGATCAATCACATACCTTCACTTATCAAACAAACTGACTTCACATTGACTATTAGAGTGAATCCTGAGGCAAGGCACCTTTATGTTGCTAGTAACACTTTCTCAATCCCAACAACTGAAGCTGAGAGATAATTCGGCTCTTTACATCGTACAAAGGAGCATCTGAGGTCTCAACATCTCCGTGCTGCTATGAACCTCTCACTAAAGTCAGCAAGAACATGAAGGACCCTCCATCCGTACTGAAGACCAATGATGGAGAAGACAGAATTAACACGTGCACCAGCGTGTGTGTGTGTGTGTGTGTGTGTGTATGCGCGTACTGTCTGGTTTCAAATAGTATGCTTTTTTACATTGCCAAATAAACTAGATCCAGTCGGAAAACTCCCATGCGCACTAATCTGACTGCCTGTGATGAGATGGGCGGATTATACACCATCAGGACGGCAACTGACCGCAGACATTGAACACTGTTGTTTAAGAAGTGCTTTATGGAGCCGATGACATTCTTATGATGTTGCTGTAAATGTCCTACCTTCCTCTCCATGGCAGTTGGTTATTGTGGCCGGTTGGTCGCTAATGGGCAGCGGACGACAGATGAAGAAGCGGGTGTGTGTCCGGAGCGATGGAGATGAAGTTCTTTATAGCTTAAAGCAGAAGCATACACACACTCCCTGTTGCTCGGTGCTGGAGTGACTGGACAGTCAGTATGGAGAGAGAGAGAGAGAGAGAGAGAGGCAGCGGAGTGAGGAGGGGATGCAGCCAGAGAGACGGTGAGCTCTGAGGCGCATGCGCGTCCTGTCCACCGCGGCTTCGAATAAAACTCGGGGGTTTGGAGGGAGCGTCATCAAATTGCACGCCTCTCTTGCTGAGCCTGCGCGCCGTTACAGTCAGTCACTCTCACGTGCTGACGGAATACTGTGGGAACTTTGTCGAACAGGCCTAATATAAGCAACTTGCGTATGAAAAGTCCTCCAAATCTCTGCACAAGAGATGACAGCAGTAAAGATTAAACAAATTTGCAAATATCACTTGTCACATACAATACAACAACCAAGGAGCTGGTTCATGGTTCCCCCTCACAATAACAGACGATGATAATCGCGTGACGCCGACAATAGTTCTTAAAGGGAATTATTGTAAGTGTAATTAGTATTAAGATTAGTGATATCTCACAAAACGAAAATTCTGTCATCATTTACTCACCATCATGTTGTTCCGAAACTGTGAGACTGACTTTCTTCTGTGGAACGTAAAATATGTTTTTGTCCATTCAGATTATTCAGTGGTGACCTGCACTTTTAAAAGACCACAGTGGTGAGTTTTGGTCACAGGTAACAGGTTTTTATTTTCACTGATTTAAATGTTTAAGATTCTAATATGATTCTATTTTTTTTTTTCCCATGTCCAGTCAATCAGGCATCTTGCAATACAAGGGTCCAGCAGCAGAGGCCCTTCATTTTCTAACTGTGTCTCACTAGACATTCAATGAACAATGAGGGTCCTACCAACAATCTTCCAGCACCTTACTAATGTAAATATCATCCTCGGGAGAAACTTTCCATAAACCTAAAGATGTTTCTTGAAACAAGTAGACGTGGACGTCAGGGTCACTAAATTATGATGGAACATCACAATATCATTCATGTTTGGATAAAGCAAACTAAGCTACATAATCCCAAAGCCTGGAAAGCAGAATATGGACAAGTTTGAGCCACTACTGTTGTGCACAATTTTACACTTAAGTCACATGAACTACAGAAATTTGTGCTTTCAGAAGTATTTATTGAGGCTGAGATGCAGTTATTTTCACCTTCTTTAACAAGGTACGGTAAAATGAGATTTCTACCAGCAATCTTCCTGATGCTGATGTCCAACTTTGCTTCATTAACATTCACTCTTAATCACCCCTGACAGATGTCAAAGTCTAGTCTCAAAATACAGATGCAGTGTTGGGCACAGTTACTTTTTTAAAAGTAATGCATTACAATATTGTGTTCCCTAAAAAAGTAACTAATTGCTTCATTTTGTTACTTTTTATGAAAAGTAATGCATTACATTACCTTTACTTTTTCTCATCTGGGCTAGGTTAGCTTGTTTGTTTTATAACAACAAATGGCAAATGTAAAGGCCCTTTCACATCAAAAGTGAAATGAATAAGCCTCGGGCTGAAGGAAATGCAAATTCACATCTGTACAGTAAAGAGATCAGTTCAAACAAACATTTCTGTGCTGCCATTCTGGACCACAGAAGAATAGGACATAGAAGAAGAAAGTTCAACACTCTTAAGCAATAAAAAAAAAAGAAGAAGAAAAAAAGAAACACAAATGTGATATTTATCTAAAGTAATTTTTGCCTATTAGCTTGGGTGAATCAGATCATCGAAGGTCAGCAGCAAAGACACTGGCTAATAAAATGAGATTAAATACAAGTTTATTTGTATTATTTAACAATTATTGCAGTTCGTGTAATATTCTTAATTAGCATTTCACTGTTTTTATTCATTTTGAGAAAAAAAACAAAAAAATTATATATATATATATATATATATATATATATATATATATATATATATATATATATATATATATATTCAGAATTTTACGCAAACTGCAACAAAAAATTATATATATATATATATATATATATAAAAATATATAAAAGTAATGCATTACTTTATTAGTTACTTGAAAAAAGTAATCTGATTACATATCTCACATTACTTGTAATGCGTCACCCCCAAAAATTCAGATACATCCAGTATTTTTATTTGTTTTTAACTTGTGCACAGAAACCATATTCATTTTAACTCCTATATGTTTGCTCTTTGGTAAACCTAACAAACATGTCCATAAATCACAGCTGTAGATTCTCACTTTCTTTGTGTTCAGAACTGTGACACTATAGTGAAAAGAAGTCTATGGACTTTGGACAGTTTTATTTTGTGATTGTTATTACAGTGACTATTCAAAATTCCATATCAATCCTGCACATCAAAATAATCAATTGTGGGCTCCTCTTTAGATGATTTCATCCAAGCGTTACTATTGTCAGCCCTGAAACAAATGTGAATAAATAACTTTATTAGTTATGATACACTTTACACTCAACAAAACCATTCATATTACATTGATAAACAAAATGAATGGGAAAAAACATCTGTCCAGGCCATACCAATAAGTATTATTTACTATGAATGGCAAGAGAGTGTGGATTTACCAGAGGACTTTAAACAGTCCACATCATAACAGTATCCACAGCTCATATAAATAATCAAATTGACAAATTGACCATAGGGCCTTATAGAGTAATCATATACACTACCGTTCAAATGTATGGGGTAAATAAGATTTGTGTCATACTTTTAATCAACAACGATGCATAATAGGGCTGCACGATATCGGAAAACTGACATTGTGATAGTTTGTTTTTCAGCGATATGTATTCCGACGTGAAAACAATTTCACCAGATGATTTGAATAGCTCTATTTGTTAAGAATTAATCATTCTAGAATGACTGGGGTAATTTTGTAGGAGAGAGCATCTGCATAGAAAATAATAAACAAATTTCAAGCAAAGATACAATAGAACAAGTATAGAAGAAGTATAGTGCTTTATGTTTTTCAGGTAAATCTAACTGTATTCAGGTACAGACATTGAATAATCAAATGCAAATTAACACTATAGTTTTCACTGTATAAATTAAATATAATTAATTAATACAGTTTATCTTTGTTAAAGCTACAAAAGTGGTTTTCTCTTTTGTTGTTTGATTAACATTGGTGGTGACAAGCAGCTGCGGGTATATTAGGCTGCTGTCACATTAAGAGGAATGCATGGATCCGATATATAGATAAGCATATTGTTTACAACACATAACCTACGGTGTTTACGTAGATATTTGCGGAAACAGACATTTTGACTTAATTTTGTGTGCACATGTCCGTTCAAAATCAGAGAGAGAGACTGTGGTGTCTGCGCGGCTCTGTGTGCGTGCTCAGAAAACAGCGCACAAGTTCCAGTCTTCTTGCACTTGATGTTTAAACTGACAGGACTTAAAAACATATGCAAGTGATAAACTTTCACTCTATGATGGTTAAACTTTGCAATGAATCCCCGAATCACATGCGTTCCGAACCGGAAACAATCAATTACGATCCCTATACTTGACATCGTACATCCTGCGATGTGACTATCACGAATGTGCACATCGCGATATCGATGCTAAAATGATATATCGTGCAGCCCTAACGCATAACATGGATCAGTAAAGACATTTATAATGTTACAAACAATTTCTATTTAAAATAAATTCTCTTCATAGGATTCATCATAGATTCTGAAAAAAAAGATCACATTTCCACAAAAAATATTAGGCAGCATAACTGTTTTCAACATTGATAATAATAAGACATGTTTCTTGAGCAGCAAATCAGCATATTAGAATGATTTCTTAAGGATCACGTGACACTGAAAATTCAGCTTTGCATCACAGGAATAAGTTATACTTTTAAAATATATTCAAATAGAAAACTCTTATTTTAAATTGATATATTTTATTACCATTTTACTGTATTTTTGATCAAATAAATGCAGCCTTGGTGAACATAAGAGACCTCTTTCAAAAACAATAAAAATGAAAACAGAAGTGTGTGTGAACGTACTTGCTGTTGTGTTGTTTGATGTGGGCAATGGGAGGAGGGGCTCTGGAAACAGTTTCCCTTTCAATCAAAGCAGCCAGAGTAGTGTTAGGACATGCTGATTTCCCCCTGAAAACACAACATATAGAACAATCATGTTCAAGAGTACCCAGTGCTACTGACAGGGCATATGTCATCCTCAAAGTTTACTTGTGTTTGCTTTTATGCTTACCAAAGGAATAGTTTTTAATATTACAGTTGAAAACCTAATCTAAAATTTTTACAGTTTTTGCTGACCTGATAGCAGTGATCACTACATTACGCTTGGGTTCGCTGTCATAGCTGACACTTTCCACACCATATGCCTCAGCTAGCTCATGGATAATTCTCCGGTGTTCACGCTTCATAGGTGGGAAACAATGACTCCTTTTAGATGGTTTACCCTGAGGAAAAACACAATTACAGAGCTCTGAAAAATGATGTTTGAATAGTCGATTTTAAAATAACTATTTATGGTGTGATCATTAGTCTACATCTTACCTTATTAGCCAATTCAACTAAATTTTTAATCTCTTCCTCAACTTCACTGACGAACTTGAAGTCTTTCCTGTATTAAAAAAAATCCTAAGTGTGAGTGATAAGGCCTTCCCTGGGCTCTGTAGTAGACTAAACATTTAACATTTGTGTGTATATTCTACACTTCAAACACTTGCCAATGCTTTAGTGCACAGTTACTACTGCTGTTGAGCCATGAGACATTAATTAAAGAATAAGAATTTGTTCATTTTAAAAGAAGGATATGATCCCAATTTCTTTCCCAAGTTCGGAGCATGGATCCTTTTGAAGCATTTGGCAAGTAATAGAACTTATTAAGTGTGGTGAATAAAACTGCAAGACTGCTTTCAAGAATGCAACAGAAGTATTTCAGTAAAATGGTTGGTGTCTTCATCATGATGTCTCATACTGCCATGCCATAGATTTATTCTGTTGATGCATTCTTGCACTATTTTTAAATTTGAACCACCTTGCATCCTCTTTGAGGGAGTCCGTAAATTTGGAAGATGTTGACTTGTTGAAGGGATCCACTGTGTGATCAATCTGCAGGGCCTCAGCCAGCCGTCTAGAGGCAAAACAGAAAACATCAAAACCAGCGCACCCACATAGACACATCTAGTAATATATTCAGGCACAGATAGAGGGAAATGATGTGTAAGGTTGTGTTCACACTTGTAATTCAGTTCGCTTGGTCCGGACCAAAAAAAACAAAACAAAAACAAAACCTTTAGTCCTGGTCTACTTAGCATTCACGTTGGCATTTTAACACCGAACAAAGGCATAGGGATATATTCACAACTTCACACATTAACTGACAGGAACACGTTATCATTTCATTCGGACCAAATGCAATAATTGAACAAACATTTTGTGGTCCTACATTTAAAGCCCCATAACTGTCATTTGAAGTACAACATAAGGTTTGGAAAACTTCACCTTAATTATACACAGTGCAAGCAGGTTCAATCAAAGTCTTCTAACAAAACAAGATCGGCCACTTTAAATGATAGACGAATTGTAATTTAGCCATTTATTCATAAACATTGATCAAATTAAATGTGCACGCTGTTTAAGGGATTATATGCAACACCCTGAAGTCATTCCCTTATTTAAGGGGAAATCACACCTTAAGTCTCATACTTGAGGAAAACACTTGAGGTGCTTTATGCAACCGGGCACTGATGCCTGTACCGAACTTTGATGGGCAACAATGATGAGAAAAAACAGGTATTCCTGAGCATTCCATTCTTTTTAGGGTCGCACCTTGTGACATCATGTCCAGTTTTTGGTTCGTTTACATGTCTTTGGTCCATGTTGTGTTCATATATTCGCAATAACAGAGCATTACACCAGGGTTTGTTTTAATCTAACCAAACATGCCAAGTGTGAACACACCCTAAATAAGCCTTTTTCATCTTGAGTTCACCTGTTCCTCTCCAGTGTAGCGCACTCTTGATCACACTCCAATCTGAACAAGAGAACGTCCAAATAAAAAGGTTACTCCACAACTGTAGCATATTACAAAGCATACTTCAAACTTCTGAGGTAAAAGTTATTAAAATGGAGTTCCATACAGTATGAAGTTACCAGCCACTGGAAATGTATCACCAAAAACAGTTTTTACTTGCATTTTGTGCTTGGTGAGTGTCAAGTTCCCTGCTCTCCTTCAACTTTGAACTTGTCAGAAACAGCAAAGATCACTAATGCTGTCATTCACATAAGGTAAACACTGACCCACAGACTACTCTTCTGGACGACTAATAAAAACAAGCAGTCTAGCAAGCTTTAGTTTGCGAGTATACCTGGCCTTTTTCTGCTCCTTCTTTGTGAGCTGTCCAATATCAACAGACTCTCCCAGCTGCATATCTGACAGCTTACTGGCCACAGCAATAGCTGCATATCTGCAGAATACAGAGATGAAAATTGTGTTTGACCTCTGATCAACAAGAATGTTTGACATTGCTAGCAGCAGTCTTATTTGCAAATGTATATCATTCATTTTATATTTATCGGCTTGCTGTGACTGCACACAATTAGTGTTTAGCAGGGGGGAAAGAATAAGAAAGAAAAGAAACTGCTGGTGATTTAGCCTAATTAATCAACACAAGGCTTAACTAACTTCAGTCGGTATCACTACTATACTAAATTACACTAAATGTTTATGAAGGCTTTGATAGCTTGACGTGTTTTAACCTTTGGTAGGAACTGGCTGCATCAGCACAAGGGACGGTCTCTTTCTTGCGGCCACAGTCACACTGCAGTGCCACCTAGAGATTGAAAATAGGAAATAAGTGTGAGTATAACGTAAGGGTCACCATTTTGATTCTTTTTTTGGTAAAGAATAATTGTGTACAGAAAATGAAAGCGTTTACGAAAAAATTGTTAATAGCTGAGGAGCAATACTTCTGATCGGTTTTCCACACTTGAAAACAACAAATAATCTGAAGATTAATTGTGACAAGTTATAACAAACAACTATAATAGATGTTAAAGATGTTAAAACCATAATTGACTGCTTCATCCCAATACTTTATATAGTCTATAACATTTGTCTGGTGAGCATATGCCAGACAACAAGAACCCTGCAGCTGAGGAATCAGGGAATCAGATCAGGCTACGGCGGAGGAAACAAAGGACCACTTTGAGAAATAACTGTGTGTTCCATCAATAACCAACTGAGTAGATTTAGGAAGAGGGAAAGGCTGTACCTTGGCACTGCAGATATTGGGAGGACAGGGGATTCCTGGATGGCAGGGAGCAGCACAGGGGTGCCCACAGCCAGGTTTAGGCTGAGTGCATGGCTGCTTACACTCTCCGTCTGCCTGGCATTCCCCGCGGTGGCATATCCTCTTACACCGATGAGAAGTACAAGGTAAGAGCTTCTCACACACTAAACCACATGAGATGTCCTGTAGGTGGCATGGGATATTACTCCTTTGCTAGGGAGAAAAGTGAAAATGCTGATGATTTGGAACTTTCCTTGAATAGAGTGCTAAATAGGATTTGATAGGAAATGTATTGCATTTAAAACTACCCACTTTTCAAATGCTAAGCTTAAAATGTAAAAGAAAAAAGAAGACTGGCTTGTTTTAAACCGTATTTTTACCTCATGATTACCCATGCACCACTTCTTAGTGAGGTAGGTACAGGGAGGACATCTCTCATCACTATGGCATGAATGGAACACTATGAGAAAAGCATATAAACAAAACCATTAGCTGCACAACCTCTACAATTCATATTACTTTTCAAAGGTTTAGGGTCAGTAAGAAAATAATACTTTCATTATGCAAGGGAACATTAAGCTGATCAAAAGTAAAGACTTTTACATTGCTACAAAATATCTCAAATAAATGCTGCTCTTCAACTTTCTATTCATCAAAGAAACCTGACAAAATATATCATGGTTTCCACAAAATTATTAAGCAACACAACTGTTTTCAACATTGATAATAATAAGAAATGTTTCTTGAGCAGCAAATCAGCATATTGATTTCTGAAGGACCATGTGACACTGAAGACTGGAGCAATGATGCTGATTTGCTGCTCAAGAAACATGCATCCTTATGCAACGTAATTCAAGTTTACGATTCAGTTCATAATTTACGTTAGTATGTTTCAATGTTTGCAATTGTATCTGAACTGAAAAATGTTATGGGTGGGAACTTGCATAATCATCAATATACAGTATTTGTGTATAAATCTATCTTCACATATATCTGTTACTGAGTATATCTGTGATATCTGAGCAGGCAGGAGTACCTGGGTGATCACAATCATGACTCCGGGTACACAAGTTTTTACATTCAGGAGGTCTGGTTCCACAAGGGATGGGCGGGAAGAGCACAGTCTCCCCACAGAAGCATGCCAACTCGTCAAAGCCTTAGAATAAACACACACAACGCTGATATGAAGAAAAGGAATGGACATACATCAAGATGTTCTTGAAGGCCAGGCTCTTTAGCGAAATTGAGATTCAATACACAGGTGTCACCCTGGTGGTAAAGCTTACTGGTTTGCCAACAAGGCTGGCAGTTGCCACGGTGACAAAGGTCCTGACATCGGTGTAGACCGCAATTGAGCTTGTAGCCACAAATCATTGAGCACTTATGCTCCATATCCTGATAAAGAGAGAGAATGTTTACTTAAACCTGTCTTCTTATTATTGCACCCAGATAAAACTTTCATGAAAATATAAAAGACTCACCACACAACACAACTCTCCACACTTGTGCCTGCCGCAAGAGCGCTTCTTGATGCAGCGTTTCTCACAGGTAAACACCATGTCCTCTATAGAGGACAGTACAATAGCATTACATTTGCTACTCTGGAATAGTACATATAGGTCCAGATTTACTAACAGCTTGCACCAGTGCAAACCCTCTTCTGGCGTTAAAAAAACTACAGTCAGGATTTACTAACGACCCACCGTGAAAAATTAGAGCTGAAAAGGCATGGACAGTTATTTTTGTGGCTGACCTTATTGCATATGCATTTGTAGGAGTTTCCCTTTCAGATGGAAAATTTATGGGAGGAGAGTATTTAAATGAATCACGCAAGGTGTTTTACTAAGGTTTGCGCTAGTCAATTTACTGGTATTTGTGCCATTATTTACTGCCCAAAAAAGCATGTCTTAAACCAGACGCTTATTTGCGCTGCTCTTGGTAGATTGCGTTGGACATTATGGAAATGATCCGACTGTGTCTTTGTTCTTTAATTTGCGCGTCGTCAGTAGATCACACGCAGAACTTCCCATTACCATCTGCGCTTTTTTGGAATTGCGCTTTCATGCTAATTTGCCCTTGTTTAGTAAATCTGGCCCATAATGTGTTAAATAAAGTGTGAGTTTCATAAATTCATGAGTTTCCGCCCTGTTATCACAATCACCCAAAGCCTTACCTTCAGTCTGAATTGCTGCACAAGGAACTTCCTATAAAGAAAAAACAGAGTATGAATTACTTTTGCAGTTTTCAGAACTTCTCTGACTTCTGTGCAGCTGTACAATAGCAGTCCAACCTTGCTATTACTGCCACATCTGCATTTAACAGAAGATGTCAAAGAGCAGGGCCCACAGCTGTCCTCATGGCAGAGCTTTTCACACAAGTGGACAGAATCTACAGCAGATCAGACACAAGTGCAAAAGAAATAAACATTTTGAACAGTTTTGTGTTGAAAATGTTACATTTCATGCTTTTGTAAGACAATTAAAATGTCAAATATTTACTCCCAACTGTAGACACTCTTTCCTTGAGTTTGAAATTAGCAAAAATGTAAATATTTAATATTCTACCACTATATAGTAACAAGATGACAATAAAATGTAGACTTTGTTCACTTATAACTAAGTCATAAACTATATAAATGTGTGTGTGATTCAAGAATACTCTGCTAGCTCTTTCCAAACAGGTTTCTCAAAACCTTTTCTTTCCTATTGTGACGTATAGCCAAGTGAAACGGCTTTTGGAATGAGAAAAAAAAAAAATGTAGGGCAGAACTTGATTTTGTCCATTGGAATTGATTTGATCATTGACATTTGCTAATTGCCTCGATCTCATGTGAGTGACAGGTTGCAGGAGGGGAGGAATTATTGGTCCCATATCAGAGAAGAGATGATTTTGTGAGGGGTAGGGGAAGTTCATGTTTTTGATTAAAGATTACGAGAGCACATTAATTAAAAAAAATCATGACACGCATAGATCATTTATATTAAACATTGCAGTATTCCATAAAAAATACGATCTGTCCATTTTTATTTCATAGTGACTTTAACTGAGATCAGAAGAATAATTTTAACAACTAACTTATATTTTAGTTCGATGTATGTAAAAAAAAATTTTTTTTAAAAATGGCCCATACCATCATCTCCGCATGGCAGAGGCTTGTTGCAGGTCTTGCCACAGGAGGGGATGGGGTCAGTACAGGTCTTTCTCTCAGGGTAGCCAAGCTCTAGAAGCTTAGAGAGTGGAGTCTGTCCACACGAACAACTGTGTACCACTTTGGGGCTGAGTGGACACGGCTGGCACTGCCCAGGGTGGCATGGCTGCTGACAGCGATGAGACTGGCAGTCTAGCATCCTAGAGCAACAGATTGAGAGATGAAAGCTCTTAAACATTTACTGAAAATGCATGCAAAATGAATGAATACAAATGTCTTTAGAAAATAACCAAAAGGTCAAAGGTCAAAATTAAGTAATGAACACATTATTTAAAAAAGTCTAAACCACAAGGTAAGTTTGATATCAAGGCTCTGCATAGAGTAATGTTGTAAAATAATTTAATGTCACACTAGGGGTGGGCGATTTATAACGGTAGATATGATTGACCGGTAGAAATTTGTCGATAGAGATTTTGGACTATCGTCTCTATCGTGGTTACGCTCATGTGACGATGCTGTGCTGTGCTTCGTTTCATTTATTTTTTTATACATTTGATTACTTAATACATTTTAAGTAGTATTTCTAGTGCTTGAAGTTTTTCAGGTAGTTTTACATTTCATTTGTGTCTTTGTTCTATTGTAGTTTGGTTTCTCACAGTTTACTTGTCTTCAGGAAGCTTGAGTTTTTTTAGGCTAGTATTAGTTTTTTTTTTTATATATATATTAAAAATGGTGATAAGAATTATGAAATTTCAAAGGAATCAATTTTTTTTATATATCATTACCTTATTTAAAGCAAAAATAACTATATCATGATATATATCGTTATCGTTTTTTACTCATATCATCATATCAAATACACCACCCCTATGTCATACGTTGATAAGTGAGGAGATTTTACGTTCAACATACTTTCCACATGGCTTGCAACAGGAGAAATATCCTGATCCATCAAAATTCTTATGATCAGTTCCACATGCCACCTCCCTGAACACCACACCACAGAAGCAGGCTAAAAGGGTACAAATACATTGCTGGAGAATTACCACGTAGAAAATTAGATTACTGCATAGACTCTGAAACCAATAAAATGACAAGGACTACTGTACTGACCTTGCTGGACACGAAGTCGGCAGGGTTGGCATGGCCCTGAGTGGCACACCTGGGCACAGGAGTGCTCTGAGCAGTTCAGAAGAGCCCCACAGACGCCTTCACAAAGCAAAGGTCCTGCCTGACTGCAACGCACCTGCTTACTGCACACACAAGAAAACGCTGTTGTTTTGCCTCCATATTTCTGGGTAAAGTATTTCATACAGAGTTAATTATAAATAGTTAATAGTACCTCATTCTCCCACAAATGCAGGATTTGGTGATAAAAGCAGGGCATTGTGGGCAGGGCCCAGGATGGCACAAGCTACAAAGCACAAGAGAAAGTCTTATGCAAGAATGTCAACACTGGATTGACCCATGTCATTACACTTATAAACATAGACAAAATCACAGTTGTGCAAACAATTTAAAAAGAAACCGAGTTGTCTGAATGACTAGTTGTAATCACTCTTAAGAAAGCATGTATATTAATTAAGCTGGTTTCAAATTCATTAGACATGTTTCTTATGGTGTGGTCACAGACAAATTTTGGCAAATGTACACAGGCAAAAAAGGTCCACTGTTCATCGTTAATATATGGTTTTGTGCTTACATGTTACAGGGGTGATTGCATTCCGCTCCACTCCTCTTTTTCCCACACATATCTCCACAGCTATGAGGGATCTCAGTGCGCTGAAACTCAGGATTGGTCACCTTCCCTGTTCATTAAAATGAAAGGTGAATAAACAGAAATCTAGAGAACCTTCAGTTTTACAGCATTATCCATTAAAAAAAATAAAGCCAAATTATCATTTCATATATTTCAAAAGATTAAGACAAAACATCATGTGAGGTGTAGAACACAGAATAATCTTACCACAGAAGCAGGTATACACATTTGGGGCTTTCAGTGCCACATTCTGGCATGCAGGACAACGCCAACCTTCAGTGCCAATGCCATCTGTAAATATTGAACCATTTAAATTTGTTATTAAACTATGGTTACTGTTGTACAACAGACACTGCTGAGGGTTAGCCCACTGTATTTGGCACTTGTTTTTTTTTAGAAATCCTGTATACAGTAGCCTGCTAGTATAGTAAGTTAAAGTCCATACTTGCAATGCCACCAGGAAGCTATTTCAGGCATGCAGGACCAACTCCTATCTACTTTAAGTGGGAAAATACTGAAATCTCAAAATTTCTCAACAAAATCACATATTTGAAATAAACAATTTAAATCTGACATAAACCATTTCATAAATGTTGCTTCTTACACTCAAATAGCATCAAAAAGAGGATATTTCAGGGTGATCCTGCCAATGCACATATGCAGTCCGAAGCGGGACTCTTCTAATGACTATATACAGTATTTGGTAATGTCCCCTATCCAAGGTGAGAGGCGGTTAACGTACCATCAGCTTGAGATGCAGGTGATCGAGCCCATTTCTTGATGCAGTTAAGGTGGAATACATGGAAACAGCTCTGACAACTCCAAACCGGAGCCATAACCCGGATTACTTCACAACAGACCATACACTCATACTTTTCCTCTGTAAGCTGCTCAATTAGACAACCTATATATATACACAAACACACAATGTTGAAGATGTTAAAAAGCTTGTCATTAAGAGAGACAGAAAAACTGTCAAACTCATTTGTCCATCATTAAAGGGATAATTCACAGCTGGTCAGATGGGCTTTTAATAAAGCATTTTTTTATTATTATTATTATTGTGCACAATGACTAGAAAAAAATGGCTGTTGAATTCCCTTTTTCCAGAAAAGTAGGAAAACTTGCAACACCCATAATGCACTGGGCACCACCACCCTTCCATCCATCTGACTGTCAGAATGTATAAATGCAATCTTTAGTATTAACAAAAGCCTGGGACCTGTCAAAAGTCCGACGGATAATGCAAAATTACATGTTTTGTGTCAAATAAATGGGTAGATCTGACAACAGGTAACATGAAGGAGTGCACATTGTCAATTTACATAAAGCCTAATACTGACTTTGCAACAAAACAAAGCTGGTTGAAAATCAGCAAACTTGTCCTTTAATTATCATACATTATCAATTATCATAATTATCAAGTATTTACAATCAGGGTGTACATTTACTGTAGGTTCTAGAGAAGTGACAATCATTTGTAAAGGTGTAACAACAAAACAAGAAATTGTATTTGTGTGAACTTCCTGACCTAAAGCACATCACCTGTCTGTGTTTCTTTGCTTTTGGGAGGCTCCATGCATTTCACCGGCCCTGTTCTTCGCTCATGCCCTCCGCCTCTCCTCGGCACTGGATTCTGCGGTAGCGCCCGTTTCCCTCTCGCACCCTCTCTGTTCCTGTTGGACTCTTCATGTCTTTCACTGTCATCTTCTGCACCTCTCCTCTCCTCTCCTCTAATCTGAACAGGTTCTCTTTCTCTCCAGTTACCCTCAATCCCATGGTTAGGCATCGGCCCTTTCCTCTGGGAACTGGACTGTATGCGGCGGTCTCCACCTCTCCATCCCTTATGGTTCCTCTGCTCAGGCTCTGGATGTTCATGAACTGCTGCTGGCTTTAAGTCTCCTCCATCAGCCTGGTTTTCTTGGTTCTCCTCCCCATCCCTGGGCAAAGGCTCCTTTATTGATCTCTCAGCTCTTACTTTATTGGGCTTCTTCCGTCGGCTGTCTTGATAAGACTTACTTACATCTGCTGCTTCCGTGGTTGTTCTTTCCTTCTTCTCCTCATCTGTCGATCTGTTAGAAGGGGGCGTGTTGGGTCGCTTAGCACCACCAGCTCCACGACCCCTTCCTGACCAGTCACTATCACTTCCACGTTTTGTCCATCTCTCACTCTGAGGCTGACGATCATTATTGCGCCCACCATCAACTCGTCCTCCTATTTGTCTACCTCTGCCTCTACCTCTTAAGCCTCCTCTCATGGCAAGGTCAGGAGTGGGTAATGTATTGCTGGCAGGGTTTTCAAACTCATTTTGACTGCGATCAGTCGCACTGAACTGTCTAAAGTGATGATGAGGCCTAACATGTTGAGCCCTCCAGTCCTGACTGTGGTCAAGCTGCCTGTAACTTCTCCTAGAGTGAGTCTGCTTGGCTTTAGCTTGCGGTATAAACTCAGCAGACTCTGGATTCAACTTTGATGTGTCTAAAAGTGAAGACAAATGGTTGACAGGATTATTTTCTGCCCTTTGACTTTATTACTATAGCATTATCTATATAGCATGATGCTTTGTTAGCACTGGACATTATGTACACTCTGATACTGACACAGCTTTTTTAGCAACATGCTGTAACGTCACATGGAAAAGAATAGACGTCACCTGCTTTTCTCTATAAGTTAACGTTAGTGCTAGAAGGTCTTTCGAGTGTCGACCAGATAGAAATATGATTCATGAATTTACTGACACTCTTTCGTGCTTTTCACTTTTTAACCAAGTTTCTTCCACTTCGACCTTATGGACGTGACGTGATGTGACGATGCCTGAATATTATTCTCTGAACTGTGAAATAAATCGCGTAAAGTTGTTACAAAACATCTCTTTATTTTATTTTATAAAATACTGAGATAATATTGCTGAGATATTGCATTCGTAAACACACACACACACACACTTCACTACACAGCTAACGTTAGCTGTGAGTAGCCATAACCGCTTACGTTACCTGTAACGAAGGCTTCAGCCATTCAGCCGGAACTCAAGACAGTTTAGACGAGATTTTTCCAGGACTGCTGAATATGAGATAATTACACCGAGAAGCCCACAAAAAAAGAGACACAGTTTATGAATACCGGTATATTAGGAACTACACTGGACTGAGTTGGTGCTAGTTGTACTGAAACTGTTTGTCCAATCAGAAGACAGAGGTCGCTGACAGAGAGACATGTGACTGTAGCGTCACAGCTATGATGATGATGACTCACTTGATATTTAACGTCTCAAAACAGGCGAGATGTAAAATTAATTTAGTTATTTTTTGTACAATTTATGTTTTTCACTCCTAGTTGTATGTACTATGTTACATTACAAAAATAAAAAGTCATTTTCAGAAAAATGTTAATCAATGTTAATGCTTCAATATGATTAGAGACAGTTGCATTTACTGATCTGTATCAAATTATACAGATCAGTGGTTGCATTCAGTATTTTTCTGAAAATCATGCACTCACTTGAGATAAATAGGCCTACACCAGTAATATTAGTAGCTTAAAGGGATAGTTCACCCAAAAATGAAAATTCTGTCATCATTTACTCATCCTCAAGTTGTTCACAACCTGTATGAACACAAAAGAAGATATTTTGTAGAATGAAGAATACCTCATCAGCGATCACATGACTAGCAACATTTGACTCACTATTTAACAAACCTGTTTGTGATTACAGCATTTATACAATGACATTGTTACCTGCTGAAACCTACTGTAGCCTATCAAATATTTTTGCAATTAAAGTGCAACACTTTCAATGTCCCAACTCTCCAAACCCATAGGCCCTTAAGGAGGATAGTTACATTGTGTGCAGTTGCATGCCTTTATGTGGCCATAACATATTTACTTTGATGTACTATAAATACATACCATATATAATATAGCCTTTAAAGGCCCAATGAAATCAAAATGTAATTTTTTTGGCTTTTAGTATGAATATTTTAGCCTTAAAGTTATCTATAAGCTAGTGTATTCCAAAACGAAGACAAAATGCGCATTTAGAAGATATACCCCTGGTTTCACAGACAAGGCTTAAGCTAGTCCCATGACTAAAATGCATGTTTGTGCTGTTTTAACTGAAAACAACTTGCGCTGATGTATCTTAAAATGTGTCAGTGTCTTTGTTTTGTCTCAAGATGCACACAAGTAAGGTTTTTCTTTTCTAAGGCAAGTTTAAGCTACAATGCCCTAATAGAATTAAGGCCTGATCCTGACTTAATCTAAGCCCAGTCTGTGAAACCGGACCATTAAGAAAGTACGTTCTCTCACTGGAAAGCATGGAACTTTACCTGACAAACAGACTAAGATTGTAAATTGCAGGATTTAATCTAAAATAAATTTTTAACAATGTATTTAAAAATGAACAATGAGCATAAATAATTATTTTATTATTTGTTTGAAAATTTTGAGAATCACTGATTAGAAATTTGTCTTGGGCTCAAAATACAGCCACTGCATCACATAAATCATAACAACATCACATTTAAAACAACACTAATGTTACACTAATGAAAATACAAGTTTTTATGTTTTTCTAAAACTAATTAATCGAATGCCTTGGATTGTTTTTTCTTATGAGTGGAACCATCCCTACACCCAAAGAGGACCGAAATACTGAAGTTACACTCCATGCAGCACTTTTTGCATTCCTTGTATTTATGAAAAAACATGTTTATCATAAAGTTTTTCAATGAAGGGTTTTGTTATATATAAGTTTTTCCCCTCTACCCCAAAGAATTACATAGCCAACACAAACATGCAGCAAATATTTACTTTTCTATATACTGCAATCACTGAATTTAAATGAGCACGCCACTAATTTACATCTGCAGAGAATTTCATCTACATCACAAAATATAGTGGAAAATCATTATGAATGTTGAATCCATGGTTCTTCTCAACATCTCCACAGGCCTCTTCCATTATTGGTGGTGTTGTTTAACAATGACATGCTCTTATTCCATTGAAAACAAACTTGGTCATCCACCACAACGTTCTTGAACTTAAATTTTGAAAGATTTTTGGAAATTTGCAGAACTTGCCACTTTAACTCTAGAATTCTACTGTAAATATTGTGTGTATGTATACAGAATATAGACTGTACCGAATGTCATTTTTGTCATGTCATAGCCTATTTACATTCTAACTAAGCTTCTATTGAGGTTTTGAAATGAAGCTTTGTGTCTTTTGTCATATTTTAGGCCCATACAATACGATCTGTTTGTAATGTTACGGTCGGTGGTTTAGTCTGTCTTGTGTTTCTTTCGGTTTCCCTCCCTTTTTTACTCTGGCATCGCTCTACCTCTATGTGAGCGTAACATATAAATCCGTGTATCATTCGTTTAGTCGTTTTTTGATTTAATATTGAAAGTAGAAAAATCTGAAAACAGTTCTTTTTTCGTTTTTTCATTTTTTTCCAAAAAAACGAAAAACAAGAATTCAGCTTGATTTTTCGTTTTTCGTTCTGCGGTAGAAACATAGACAGTATGGGTAGAAAACTTTATAAACAGCTTGAATGAATATTCGATGTCTACACGTGGGTGGGAATGAAACGCCCCTTTCCTCTGATTTGTCAGCCGAAGATCAGACTGTTCCGTCATCAGTAACTTCTTCCTCAGTTCCGCACTGCAGAATAAAAGTCCTCCGCTGCTGCTGCTGATGTGCGGATTCTTCTCTCGTTTATTGCAACTACATTGCATCTTTTTCTCATCAAACAACCAGACTAACGAATGACTCGACACAGTCCGTACCGGGAAAGAGCCAAGACAGGGTTTTTTTCTGGACTGTAAAGTCACGTTTTTTTATCATGAAGCACGCTGTGATTTATTCCTAAGTGACCTATTCCTAGAGTGTTAGAGTGCACTTATTCCTAGATTGTTACACTTATTCCTAGAGTGTTAGAGTGCACTTATTCCTAGATTGTTACACTTATTCCTAGATTGTTACACTTATTCCTAGATTGTTGTTACACTTATTCCTAGAGTGCCACTCACTGGGCACGTCTGCTGCGGTCCGAGTCCGACAGCGAATGTTCACTGTCGGTGATTCAAGTGATTGCATGAAGCTAGAATAAAACGGTTTTTGTTGTTGTTGTTTAAAATAAGAGTCCCTGTTCTTTCTTTTGTTTAGATATTCATACAACAAAATATTATGGGGGCCATGAAAAGTTTGTGAAAATGATCAAAAAAGCTGGCAAACTTAAAAACAAACGCTGGTGGGGAAAGAGTTAAAACAGAATCATTCATTTATTATTTAATCAAATTTTATTATGTAATCAAATTGACAGTAGTAACACAAGAGTACACAGATTACAGCATTGTGTATTTCACTGTCTCTCAATGTGTGGCACAACATGACGATTATGATTATCAAAAATGCAGGTCGCTAATATGTTTGTTTCCTCGAATTCTGATAGCAGACATCACTACTGAACAGAAAACTGATCTCATTCAACAAACATTTTCTTTGAGATTATTTCACAAAATAAACATCCACTTCAGACCCCATAGTGTGCACTCATATACATTCAGATTCAGTGTCACACACACACACACACACACACACACACACACACACACACACACTGACTGAGGATAATTTTGCTGAAAATAATCAGGTCTTCCAGTGAAGAAAGTTGATAAAAATAGAATTTAGACCTTGATTTTTGGCGAGCCACCCTGTTATGAGGATAAAAAAAGAGGAGGAAAAATATCCCTTGCATGCATTATTAAAAACGCCTAAAAGACATTGAAAAAGAAAATAAACTTAGAGGAACTGCCCCAATGCATAGGTTTGCTGAAATAATCAAACAAAAGACAAAAATATCTACTACTGTCCATCTCAACAAGTTGTACAGTCTTAAGGAAATGTTTTTCAATTGTTTTCATTCTATATATTCTGTTTGTGTGTAATGACAGTTCTTTGGTCACAATACTCAAAATGTCTTTAGGATACATTTTTAAAGGAGAAGGTAATACAATGTGCCATAACTAAGGATAAATATTGTAAACCTTCAAAAGCAAAATCCCCATTATTATTGAACACAATGGAAATTATTTAGAACATAGCCTATGTTCATCATATACAAGGTTGTAATGTGTTGTGTTTCTCATATTGTAGAGTAATAATTCACATTTTTGAAGTCAAAATTAATTCATTATTGCAGTTTTCAATTCCACTGCTTCTAATCTTTGAAACTGAACAAATGACCTTGACAGCAGAGGGAGAGCTCTATATCAAATATTATATAACAACTCAACGTAAGGACTGTCAGTGTAAGGGATCGTGTACCGCAACATAATGACAAAAACAACATCAGAAAAATCAAAACAAAGACACACACACACAATCTCACAAGCGCCTGTCTTGTAAATATGCATTAGTAACACCAAATTAAACTTGAAAAAAGCGATATATGTGCGTTAAGTGGATATGTGCAAAATGTCCTAAATGGTTGGAATATGGATGAAAAATGTTAATCAATACTGTTGGCACATCTGTTCACAGAACATTTTCCAATTGTATCCAAACAAGAGGAAGGGACACAGTATCTATAACTGTGGAAAGGTCATCAAACATACTCCAAAACATCAGTTCAAATCAAAGAGATAAAATCATAAGCGAATATGACAAAAATAATTTGGAAAACAACCCTACAAAACCCATTTTAAGATATATAAAGGTCTATATAATGAATGTGCAGTTCAGAAACTGTCATGACAAGAAAAATCTCTGAGAGGCACATCAAATCAGAGAATCAAACGTAACTGCCTTCAGTTCAATGGCGATTTTGAGGGTGAAAGGTCAAAGCCTCATCCAGTACAATCAAGGTTTCCAGAGCTGCTCCCCACGTCATGACAGGAACCGAGCAGAAGCTGCTGAACGATTCCTCTGAATGCAGATGTTTTGTTCGGAGTGTTAAAAGCTGGACCCAAGCATTTGTTTTGTGGATGCCTCTTTCATTCAAACACCACACCCTCACTGTTTTCAGTTTCGTCAGTGTTCACGGGGGTTGGTGGAACGCTATGATTTGAGATGTATGGATTTGTAGCAAGACACCAAGAAGGTTGCTGGGCTGTGTGTTACTTAAGAAGTCAAAGGTCAAATCTCAGCACTGCTCTGATTCAATAAAGCCTTCTTTTTCTTGACCCATAGGCTCTACCTCTGCATATGCTGGATGACCAGAACCTCGACGAAATTTCATCGCTGCCCATCGGCTGGGACGTCTCTGTAAATGTATGAATTTGATAATGATACGTGTTTTTTAAAAAAAAAAATGCACTCCCCATCAATGTCAATACATACATATTCTACTCTACATGTATTAAGATACATCAAAAAAAAAAATTCAAGCCAACAAACATTCCTGACTTAAGAATAGTTCACTTAAAATGAAAATTGTGTCATAGTATGGATGTTGATGGAGTCCATCAACTGTCTGGTTACTGACAGTCTTCAAAATATCTTCTTTCATGTTCAGCAGAAGAAATAAATTCATACAGGTTTGAAACAGCTTGAGGGTGAGTAAATTATGACAGAATTTTCATTTTTAAGTGAACTAGTCCTTTAACAGTTTGCAGTTATTGAATCTCTGCATCCCTTTTTTGCTTTTAATAAGTAATAGTTCACACAAAATGGCAATATTGTCACTTACTCACCATCATGTCATTCCAGACCTTTCCAGAATGTCTTGCCTTTGCAGAGCAAACAATTCATTTTAACAACAATGAATGAGGACTGAAGCTTTCAAGAATGCAAAAGCACCATAAAATGTTCTTCCCTGATGAAAAATAAAGCATTGCTGGTCACCAGCATAAGGTATGTTTTGCAAGCTGGTTTCTGGTTTGCTGGTCACCAGCATGAGAAGCAGGAGTGCTGTTGGACCAGCTACACCTCAGTTTTGCTTGAGACCAGCATTACTATACTGGCCCACCAGCAAGACCAGCACTATACCAGCTCTAACCTGATCTACATTATATTTCAAGATCATTTTATCAAGTATGCTTAAGTAAAGCTCAAGTATATTTAAAGTATACTTTATGTAGTAAGTATGCTAATATCAATGTACTAGAAGTATACTTGTCAGTGTACTGTTTCTTTTTTTTTTTTTGTCAAAGACTACATCCGGATGGGATTCAGAACGATGATCAAAACATAGATGGAGTCGATCGAATCCATAAACACCTCCAAAGCTTCACAGTCATTTCCTCTTCATAGGTTCAACATTTCATTTGGTAACATTAGGCAATTTGGACTTATGTTTGATGATAAGCATAAGCAATCTTCTATCACTTGTTTCTGCTTCTTCTGATCCAGAGATTCTGTACTTTTCAAAGGTCCATAATAGCGCCCCTACCGTATAACAGTGAAAACATGGCTAATCGGAAGATTCAGTCAGTGGCGGGGAAAGAGTAAAGTAGATTAAAAGTACATTTCTATGTACACTACCAGTAGCCTATACACACAAATTCAGATAGTCAGATTTAGGAACATATCAGTTTTCTTTATAAATCAATATTTTCAAATAATGTAAATTTATAAGACAGTATGTAAAAATATGTGAAATAAAGTATTTAATAGGCTACTCAATCAAAATATTAAACACAACTACAAGCCAAGTACACTTAGAATACTTTATACTTTTAAGTATATCTCGATCAAAAGATTAGTAGGCTACAAGCATAGGACAAAAATACACTTTTATGTCAGTATAAATCAAATATACATAGGCTAAGTGTACTTTTAAGTATGTTTATGAGAAGAACATAAAAAGTAGACTGAAAGTATACTAATAGCACACTTGGATAAACTTCTTTTTTGTAATGGAAACCAGCCTGGACCAACGCGGAACTCATGCTGGTCTATGCTGGATTTTTCATCAGGGTTTCACAGAAATACGGTGAAACGAATCACACAGAATGATTTGTTCACAAATCTTTTTCACTTCTTTTATGGTGCTGTTTTTTGCAACCTTTTTTTAGAGCTTGAAAGCTTCTGTACCCATTCATTGTAATTTGTAAGTGCATGGAAAATAAAGACCAGCACACTTCACAAATTCTCCTTATTTTGTTCCATGGACAAAAGGAAGCTAGATCATTTTAAATTTCTTTATTAGGTGAACTATTTCTTTAACTAAAACCTACACACTCTCACCTCAATGAAGAAGAGTCCTGCAGCAGAGCTCGGGTGGTGGTAGACGTAGACGGTCACCAGGACGATGGCCACCATCACGAGCAGAAGCAGGATCATCCCAAGAATCAGCCCCATGTGCAGGGGGTGAGTGCTGTTCTCTGCTGTGCTTTTTGCTGCAGCAGCTGAAACACACATTATACCATATTATGTAAACTTCTTAACACTGATGCATTCACTCGTGCTGTCAGAATGAATCAGTTTGTCTTTGTACACACATACAGTAACTGCACTGCTTGTAATATTCTCAAAAGTGGAGGCTCTTTTCCCCCTCAATCTCATCCTTGCCTCAAAAACCGAAAAGGGTATAGCTGAGGCTGGAGATCTCCAAATCAGGGAGGATCTCCAAAATAGGGTGTGGCTTCCTCCTATTGACAGACAGACACATGACACGCATGTGTAACGCACTAAAGATTCCTTGGTCATGTCAATCACAGTGCTGATTCCTGATTAACCTTAACCAATGAAATTAACAGCAGGGTGGGATTTGCGCTGAATAGCGTGCTAAAGAAAATGGCAGTCCAGGAGATATAAGTAGTTAATAAGATCATACGAAATGAGATCACCGAGCCGGGCCGTCTGTAACTCCCCAACCGGACCTCACCAGACAATGGGACCTTTTTAGTTGCACTGCAGCGTCACTGCCCCCTTATACCATGTGAATCTCGAGCCCTGGGATGCCCCGTCGCTTAGAACAAAGAAATAGAGCACAACTTTCCCACATGTAAAAGTAACTTTTTATATTAGATAAACTAGAAACAATGTGTAATTTACAAATTTTTATTTTTAAATGTAAGTCAGTGACAATTGGCTGAAGCCAGAACCAATGGTGCAAGGAAGTTCTGCCCACTTTTGGAGTTCATGCCCCATTTTGGAGATCTCCTGTCTGCAGCCGTACCTACTTGAAGAAACCAGTAGAAGGTTGAATCTTGTAGTTCGTCTTTTGAACAGAAGAGAGCACTGTCTCCACAACTAATTTAGACTAATTTGGGTTTCTGTGGCTTGTGTATCTGTCCAACAGGCAGATACAAGATTAATGATGGAAGAGAGACATAGCTGTAAATCTTAATTTTGTATTTTGGACATTTCAAACCGGCCCCAGTGAGAGAGATTTACTGTGGTCTGCAGTTCTTGTGTTTTTGCACTACAGCCAGGCTCCTATAAAAACCTGCTGAGCAGAGCTGAGCTGTGGCAGCTTTGAGACTACCAAATGAGTAGGGAAACCTCATTCTTTTTCTTACAGTGTCGGTTATAAATGTACAGATGCCATTTGGATCTGCTTTATCTAAATGTAAATCATACAAACTGTATGTCTAAAAATGCACTACCATTACGAAGTGACATCTAAATGAACTTATTTTATTCAAGACAGATATATTCAATATAAGTAAATTAACCTGACTAGATTAGGTTACATGAAATCTACAAAGGAAGATATTTTGAATAATGTTTCAACTGTTTTTTGTCCATTTCGGATCCTAATGACATTCTTTTTATGGACAAAAACTTCTGTAACTCCACTTTATCTTTCATTTTATATATCTGTGGCTCCATGATCAGTGAAAACATCTCTGCACATACTGTATCTTGGCTCTTCTTTTCTGTCAATAACTTTATTCTACATTGTTATATTTCATTTTAATATTGCATTGCATTGCTATATCATTACAGTAGCCTACCCACATACTGCTCCTTACTGAACAATTTTGCAGTTTATATGTAATGCTCATGTAATTTTTTGGCTCTGTATCTCTTTTGTCAATACGTGAACTAATTTTCGTAGGTCCAGAAATGTCTGATAAATGACTGACTTTAAAAGTAAAACATTTTTTTTTATCTATCATGAAAAGCCAAATATAAAGTGTGACATACAGGTCTTTAAGTCAAAGGGTGCCAAAATGATTGACAGACATTACAGGGAAGAAGGGAAGAACTAATAATGAAGCAGGGTTTCTGTTGTTATTCATCACAGCTTAAAGTGCCCATGCCCACTTAAGCATAATGGAAGTCATTTATTTTCAATAAGAGGGGGACTGAAGCTTGGCAGTCAAAGACAGCCTGGCTTGATGACTGTCATACTGAAACAAAACAGAAAACTGTGACCAGTCAGTGTGCTGTGACACTTGTGGATCAGTCATCACTCTTTACCTGATGCCTTCAAATACCATTTTAGACTTCAGTGAAACTGAAACTGATGTAGACATTTTCCTTTAGTGCCAGCGGCACTAATGGAGACATGTTGTTGAAATCAGTTTTAAAATCAAATGTGATTTTTCCGAAGCCTTGGCTTCACTAGTTTAATTGGCACAGACCTCCTAAGAAAATATTCCAGATTCATCTTCATTACAGTGTAAAGAGATGGTAAAATTAGCACCCCTCCAGTCACAAAAAGACAATTTCAAGAGGTCTCCTCTTAAGGTTAATTACCAAGAGACAACGCTGTTCTTGAGTGACAAGCCTAACCATGGGATTTTATTCTATAATTATATTATATATTTTTAGCATGAAGGTGCATGTTATTTTAATTATATACATTTACAACTGACTGTAGTACCAGAAGATATTGTAAACAGAGCAGCGACTGGCTATTGTAGATTATAAAAAATCTGGTAGGCTGGAGAAGTCATGATGTCATGAAATACTGACATCACTGAACACACTGGCTGTTGTCATACAAATCTCACTGGATTATTACAATTGATGGCAAAAGGAATGTTTGGAAATGTAAACTGATATGTCCTACTGACACTACAGCAAAAGATATAAATAACTGGCTTAAAACCTTTTTTTGTGTGAAAATACTAATGTGCCAAAGATTTTTGCACAGTACTGTATTTTATATATATATATACACACACACCTTGAATAGTCTATTGCTAATATACTTGCAGTTTTGTAACTAGTTTAAATGGAATTACAACATTCATGTTATTCTGCATATGGTTAGATAGTGATTTCTTCTGGCTACATGTTTTCATTGGCAGAATGTGCTGTTTTCAGCTTTACTGATGAAATGAAGTCCTGACTGCCGTTTCCGACTGGTAAAGAAATATTGAGCTTGCTCCAAATTAAAAACACATGACCTGGACCATACTAACAGAATGCTGGGAATACAGAAGAGGAGAGACAAAAAGGAGTGAGAGTGAAAGAGAGAGAGAGAGAGAGAGAGTGTGTGTGTGTGTGTGTGTGTGTGTGTGTGTGTGTGTGTGTGTGTGTGTGTGTGTGTGTGTGTGTGTGTGTGAGTGAGTGAGTGAGTGAGTGAGTGAGTGAGTGAGAGAGAGTGAGAGTGAGAGAGAGAGAGAGAGAGAGAGAGAGAGAGAGAGAGAGAGAGAATATATACAGTATGTTGTGTTTTCATGTTTTATGGGCACATTCCAATGACATAATGATTTATATACTGTATATTCCACCCCCTAACCCTAAACCTACCCATCACAGAAAACTTCCAGCATTTTTATATTTTCATCACTTAGAATCATTTATAAGATGTATTCCTCATCTGGAACATAAAATGGTCACCACATGGACAAGAATTTTAGATATTGACCTCTTTGTGTTGCCAACATTTTGTTCCCATAACGTATAATATACCTGAACCACACACACAGAGAGAGTATGGCCTTATTTGTACATAAGCAGGAAAAATGGATGTTATTTATCAGAAAAGTGAGATCAGAGTGATGCAGCGTATTGCTGTGTGATTCACAGACGCACATTGATACCACATACACTGCAGCAACGATAAGATCTTACCTCCATTGTCTTTGAGATGTAGCGCAATCTTGGTGTCGTCTATAAAAATAGATGAGAAAAGAGACAAAAGGGGGAGAGAAAACATTTGTAGAAAAATAAAGCTAATTTTACATCTAGACAGTTTCTCTCAATTGTAACATCATAGCAAACTCAAACAAACTCACGTCTAAACAACTGTAAATGGGTCGCACATGTGTGTGAGGATCATTTCAAAGAGACTGGAGAATATGTTTGTGATTGGAGAACAAGTTACACATTTATAATTTATTTTTAATGAGCAAACCACTCCAAGATTCTTAAGCTTTCTGGTGATCTGAAAAGATTCTGTCTGAGACAGACAGGTCAACATCTACTGTAGGCAATTCTGATGAGAACTGAAACTGAAATGAATGAAGTAGCACAACTACTGCTGATGCTGAGGAACCTGATGCTGCTGTAGTATCTGCTGTAGCCAGTGGCATTATAGCAAGAAGTCAAGCTTCTCATTTACATCATGTAACATCAAAGCTTTTCATTCACATACATGCATCACCTGATTAACTGCAATACTTCACACACAGATCAGAGTCAGAGATGGAGAGAAGAAAGTTAAATCTAGATGATTGTAATAGACAAATTATATCCGGTAAAAATGTTAACCTTAAAATGTGATTCATGCTGTTAACATAATAGACGTCATTCAGGTCAAATCAACTTTACATTAAGTTAAAGGAGCTGTATGTAAGAAATGTATTTCAATTAATCATAAAATGGCCCTGATATGTCACTAGACATTAAGAAATCATGTTCATTTCAAATACTTATATCACTGACAACAGTAGTACGGCCAGGATATTGTCATTTAAAAAGTGAAGTTGCAGCCCTCAACTGATGTTGATGTTGTCATGTTGTGTTTTGGCCTGATGCCCCACCCTCCACCTATCTACCAATCACAAAGTCAGTTGTGTTTCAGCATCCGGGTTGCCAGCTCTGCTCTAGTTACCACAGCTGCAGCTACAAACGTGTCAGCCTACGTTCCTGCTGGATCCTGCAGCCTATCTGGCAACCTCGAGTCAGGGGGGAGGGGGAGGGGATACACCGCTCTACAGTAATTTGAAAGTGATTGCAGTACCAGTTTTGGCCACAATCTTACATACGGTTCCTTTAAGTAATGCCAACAAAACCTAAATGGTAAATGGTCACCATTTACTCAACAAAACCTATGCTTGTGGAACACAAAAGAAAGTATTGTTTTTTTTTGGTCCATACAATAGAAGTCGTGGTTTGGTTACCAACATTCTTCAAAGCAACTGATTTTGTGTTCAAAAAAAAAAAAAGAAGGAAAAAAAAAAAGATTATCATACAGGTTTGGAATGACATGAGGGTGAGTAATATGAGGGTGACAGAATTTTTATTTTTGGGTGACCTATCCTTAAGGTAACAATTTTTTACAGTGTACAGCAGCGTCACAGTTTTATAGTAAATGTACTTTAAATGCAGCATTTTAATTTCTTGACTATTCGATATGGATCTCTCAGCTTTTTAATTTTGTTGTCATAATAACGTAAGAGAGCAGTTAATGAAAAAAAAACATTCAGTAATGAATGAGGGATGAAGAAAAGAGTGTGTAAACAAGAGTTTTATGCCTTTTCAATGACCTCATAACTCACTGTCTTATTGAGCATTCTGAGAAACTGTTAATGATGAACAGATTGTTTCATGTACTGTACTTAATCACTTTAAGTGGACTCCTGGCAACCCTGGGACTAATGTAATCTTTGTAGTCAGATCTTTCCCTGCCTGTAACAACAAAGAACGGTAGTGCCACTGACTTGTACGAAGAGAGCTAGACTGCCTTTCATTTTAAGACATGACAGAAACAAATACAAACATCAAATACCAACATCATCTTTTATATACAGCTTCCTACTGTATATAGCTCTACCCAAAGTGAAATCTCACTGGCCTATTAAGTCCCGCTCCTCATAAATGTGTATTAAACCTCAAATATGTTCTCATTGGCAGTGACTTTGTGGCATCGCACTGTATTTGTGCTTGTTTCAGTACAAACATACAAGAAACTTGTCCCTGGACATATTTGGTCACGTGTTACATTGACAGCTGAACTGCTCAGTGCCCGAGTAATAATTAGAAGGGGAAAGAATCTGACTTGTGAACTAGACAAACAAGAAGGAAAAGTGATTAAAATGTTTTTTTCCTTGTGCTAAAGTTTGGGTACTGCTATTGCTCCTCTACATTATAAATATTTATAAGTGTATTCATAATTCAGAAATGAGATTGATAATTTATGCTGTGTTGTTTACTGTCTGATAATGAGTTTGTGCCTATCACAAAGAAAAACAGAACAAAGCACACAGCATGAGGTCAAGGTTATATAACAGTTAAGTGGTGGATGAGGGTCCACCCTCGGTATATATTCTTTGTAAGTGACAGTGTTTATTTAAAGAGAGATTCTTGTGTGCCGCTGGAGGAGAATGAACAGCATGATTATCTATTGAACGGCATTTATGAGTAAACCCCTTCAGCTACATTCTAAATGTTCTTCAACACAGAACATTTCTTCTCCAGGAATTGATTTTCCCAAGACTCAAGCACAAATAAGCCTTTCTTTTTCCGTGTCTATTGATTTATGAAGAACCCATTGGTGGCCTCTTAACATTATCCTGCTGCATTCTTACCATGAGCAGTCACTTGTAACTAATGGTTTAGATCATTGACCCGCTGGTTTCCTGTTGTCAGAGGATTGCAACATCAGTTTCATGATCCATATTTCAATCTTAAGTGGTATATGTGTTGGTTTAGGTACGACAGTACCTTCTGTTGGTATGCTGGTCGGCATGTGCAATGGGGTTTGAGAAGAGTGACACTCAGTAGTCCCTCTGTTCCTTGTGGTAATGTTATCAGTGGACGCAGTGGTCAGTAGATTGAGATTGGTAGTGTTGATGATGTCACAGGTGTTATCCTTTGTCTGCGAACGAAAGACAGGTTAAATGATCAATCTGACAAATCTAAAGCACGGTTTAGTTATGATGTAGGCTTGCATTTGGTTTAACGATCTAAGCTCATGGTCTAAAGTGCAAGGCTCAAGTGAACTTAGGGCGTGTTTGAATCCACTTTTGCTAGTTTAACGACGGGTAAAAGGGTCGGCGCGCCAGGCGCATGGTCTAAAAGGGTTGTCCCTATTCTCTTAATTAGTAATGGGTGTAAATTACTAGTTTTGGGCGTAACGTGCAATAAACCAAACAGAGTCTCATCTCCCATTCCCTTTAAAAGCCAGTTGCGCTCGCACCATGGCGGATTCGCTATTTACATGGCGGAATTTGCAAGCGGAAAGACTGAACGCTTCTCTAGCGAGGAAACGGATCTGCTCGTGCGCAAGGATAAAGTGCACAAGCATACCATCTATGGGACAAGCCGGATTTCACCATATCTTTATGTACACAATAATAATATTTTACATTGTGATCCTTTTATTTTTAATATTTGGCATGTTTGTGTGCTGCTGCGGGTCCCTGTGTGTGTAATAAGCAGAGTGTAAGCGAGTTGAGCACCTGCCTATTGGTACACATTACTAACGTGCCCTTTAAATAACAAAAATAAAATACTGCGCAGTCTATTTCTGTTGCCTCAAAACAGCAATGCACACACCTCGTTTTCAGACCAGCACGGCCATGGGCGCACAAATGGGTGCAAATACATTTGCTATATAAACAATGTGGCGCAGAACGTAAAAATGATAAATGCGTCAGGCTGAAACTAGCAAAAAACACTTGCGTCGCGCCTAGTGCCGCATTGCGGACAATATTTTATTATCTAAAAACTAGGGCTATCAATTTAACATGTCAATTTAGTGCAAATAATAAATAAAAACAGTGTTGTAAAAAAAATAACACTATTATAAATATTTTGAGCATCAAAATAAAGTGTCAACAGATATTAAGCAGACAGTCTACTTGTCACGGTGTGGTGCAGGCAGAAGAAGATGAGGGAGAATCAAAAGTTCCAATGCAAACTTTTACTATCAACATAATACAAACAGGTACAGACAGGCAGAAGGTTCACACACACTTAGTAGGACGGAGAACAGACGATGAACAAGGCAAAACACAGGGCTTAAATACATGGGGAAACAAATCAGGGAAACGAGACACAGCTGACAAGACTAACGAGGTGACAGGTGAGACAGATGAACTAATGAGGGTTGCCATGGAAACAAATGAGTGGCGGGAAAACAGACAAACAAAGTACAAGCATACACTGACACGTGACACTACCATTACTCCAATGAGAGTTAGTTGACATGTAGATGAAAAGTTATTTATAGTTAGTAGAATGTCTAAAGTGGAACATTGAAATAAAGTGTTACCAAATAAACACACAATCAATGCCCTTTTACCCAAATTCCAACAGCCAAAGACGCTAGTCTGTACAAACTAATAATAAAATAAATTAAATAAATAAATATTATATAATAAATAATAATCTATTTTAAATAATCAAATGTTTACAGCTCACAAAGCTAAAACACATTTTTATACACGTTACTAATTACTTAGTGGGCTTCACTGTATAAGCAGTATTTTAGAAAGGCAGAAGGACAAAGAGAAAGAGAGAGAGAGAGAGAGAGAGAGAGAGAGAGAGAGAGAGAGAGAGAGAGAGAGAGAGAGAGCATATGGTATCCTTATCATTTAGGCACAGAGATTTAGGTTAGAAACCAACACACATCCACATACAAACCTCATCTGGGCAACTGTTATCCACCCAGTCCTGCCGATGGCGATCAAAGCCGCTGGAACACCTGACGTGAAAAATTATAACGGGTCATTAGTATTTTAAAGACAGCCAATAAACACGCAAACATGATCTCCATCTTTTATAGATCCCATCGGTGGCCAATGCAGGGAAATCCTATAAAGTCTTCACTCTTCTAAGAAAAACTTTAAGTGCGTGTTCCAGGAAAAATACTTCTTACAGGTTTAAATAAGCAAAGGGTGAGTAAATCATAAACATGAATTTTCATTTACGAGTCCTCCATGAAACTTCCGTTAAAAACACACTTCACTGTGGCCCAGAACAGGAAATTCAAAACGGTGAATTATACTGAGGACTGTCTACAGCAGTATATCACTGATAGATGCTGGCTTAGAGAGTCAGGAATAGGCAGTACAGCTAGTATTTCTTTTCCTCCTCCCGTGCCTTCACATTTCTTGAACACATGGCGCATAATGGGCTTTGGCTGCTTGGCATTCCAGATGAGATACAGTCACCCTTACTCCATATCTTTCAGCAATTCCCCATTCTCCATTTATCTTTTTGTGACATATTATCTCTTTTCAGTTCAGTAGCATTCACCATATACACATTCATACCAGCTCTCTCCTTCTTTCTTGCTGATATATTAGGGTTAGAAAACACACATTTGCTTCCCAGTCACAGATGGTAAACCATGTTCATTTTATGTGTGCGTGTTTGTATGAGATTTTTTATTTTGCTTGTCATGGCTTGTCACTGTAAACAAAAATCAAAGAACCCTTCTTTTTTTGTGCTTGCAGAACTAATGATTTTATACAAGCGTTGATATAAATGGACAAAACAATTAAGTAAACATGGAAGAAATAGTTTCATCTATCCAACAAGGTAATATAATCCGACAGTTTATGGAAACCGTGTGTCTCAACAGCATTTTTACCTCAGCTCTTGTAAAGGAGTGGGTGAGAGTCAGAGAGTCATAAACACAAGACACTGCTTTAAACACATGACGTGTTCTTTGGAAAGAAGAGCCATGACCAGTGGTTAGGCAGCGTGTGTCTAACTGAAAGCTTTGGATTAGAGATTTCATGACCCACGAACAGGAAGCAGAGCTCTGCACACACACACACACACACACACACACACACACACACACACACACACACACACACACACACACACACACACACACACACACACTCCTCTATGGCCTCTATAAGCCTCTACGGGCCAAAGATGAATACAACCGTTGGCCTTGCGAGGCATTTCATTTTTGCATTGTAATTTTGTTGCTCTTTTGTGTGGCAGAATTTTCTTCTTTATTTCCTTCACATTCGTTCATTCATCTACACTTCTACCCAAAACAACTTGTTAATGAGTAATACAAAAAGTTATTAATCCACGGTAGTGTGAGTGCACAGCAACCTTTAAAAAAGCTATGAATATTAATTTTCATACTGTCCATTTTCATGTTGTGATGCTTAAATTTATTAGTAGTATTTGTAGTAATTATCAGTTTATCGGGCCAGATTAATATCGGTGCATCCCTAGGGAGAAAGTAACATGACAAATGACATAATTTAAAGCTTTTGAATTGACAAGTGCAAAATGTACAAACTAGATTTCAAATGATTTAATTATTTAGTAAACAAATTTGATTTTGTGTAATTTACTTTTATAGCTTTGCCATGGTCATTATGTCTGCTTTAATTTTCTCTCCCAAGCAGTTACCCCAAGCCCTGATGAATCAAGAAAGGAAGACAAGTAAAAGAGGAATATATCTGTCTGGATTTGAGGTTGCCCATGGCGGCGGCCACATCCTTCGTCAGCACTTCTCCAGCCTTTCATAATCTCATTTACATGTTAATGGCTGTAAATGCAGTCAGCTCAAATTTATTCTGATCCAGTAATAATCTGACTTTGAGGGTGAAAGGATGCTTTTCCAAGTATGCAAATCTAGGTTTTTGATGCACATAATCATTACTAATACACTCATCTGCTAAAGTAATTTCATTACTTCAGAATATTGAAATATGAAAGATATTATGTGAAACACCCCGCTATAGTTTGACACTATTCTGTTCTGATACAGCTTGTTTTGTTTGTGTGTGTGTGTGTGTGTGTGTGTACAGGATTATATTACATTGTGAGGACCAAATGTCCCCACAACGATAGTAAAACCAGAGATTACCTACATTATGGGGAGCAGCCAGCGGTCCCCACGAGGGAAATGGGTTAATGAACATACTAAATGATGTATTTTTGTAAATGTAAAAATGCAGAAAGTGTTCTGTGATGGGTAGGCTTAGGGGTAAGGTTAGTGTCAGGGGATAAAAAATACCATTACGCCTATAGAGAGTCCCAACAAAGATAGCAAAGTATGTGTGTGTGTGTGTGTGTGTGTGTGTGTGTGTGTGTGTGTGTTAGTCAACTGCATCTGACTTCAACTGCTCTCTCCAAAGACAAGGGGTAAACTGTTGATAAATTGTGTTGGGAGGATCAGACTGTCAGTTATTAGCTTAAATCAACTGAGCTACCTGCATTTACTGCATCATTAGCCTGCTCTTTCTTTCTTCTCTCTCTCTCTCTCTCTCTCTCTCTCTCTCTCTCTCTCTCACACTCACACACAGAGAGAGCCTTCATCAAGCCAAAAAAACTTTAATTACCGCAGCAATTTCTAACTCGGCATTGTTTCCATAACCTTCAGCCAAACAAAAATGGTTATGCATATTGATGAAGTCTGAATTGAACTCCCTTGTCTACCAGGAGAAGATTCAACACTCAGTATTCCCATTTAATTATACAATCCAGCCGGTTTAGAAGCAGGTTTTCTAGAGTGGATGGAAAAACCAAGCTCCCACAGACATTGAAAGGCGTGTTTGTGCTTTGCATCATTATGTATGTAATGATTCATAGAATAACAAATAGCACTAGAAATGCTACAGCTCAAAAAATGTGTGCAGCACATATGCACTTGATAAAGGGAAAAAGTTAAACTCCTCTAACACAAGCAAACTGGCCTTTTTCCTCTTTCTGCCAATCATATTATATTCCTGAATCCCTCAGAGTATGTGTATGCATGTGTGTGGGTGTGTGTATGTGCTTGAGAATGAGAGTGAGGGATTGAAAGAGTATACCGATGGAAGGATTGCCAGGAAAATAAAGCAGAAGGAGGTCAGCTGTCTCGGTCTCGTCTGTTCTTTGGTATGTGATCTACAGAAAAAAAGCTGTCTGGGTTCGGGAGGTGAGAGCCCAGGCATGAATCAGCAGGAATGTGACTTTATTTTCCCTCTTTCTCACATTAAGGGAAAAAAGTCTTGGTATGAAAGATTCTCTGCCACATTGGAAGTAATATTACTTAGGAAAATGCGATGCAAGATGCAAGAGAGATTTCATTAATGGTTTACACATGATGTTTTCAATTCATTTAAATTTGTAGGCCATTTTTATATACAAAGGCAATCTTGTAACATCGTGACTGTTAAATTAGAAGTGGTGAATTATCTCCACACATCCTGTGAATGTCTGTGTTGAGAGTGCTTCTGTTTCAGCAACTGCTGACAGAAATTACTTCCCTCGTTCACTGCACCACCTCAAGGCAAGCGATCTGAGAACTTTAATTCCAGTAAAATGAAGTTGGGATAATGGAAAGAGAGACGAATGAAGAACGGTTTGTTTTCTTACCTATTGAGCCGGTGACACCAGCTGCAGTTGAAGTTAATCTGTGATGCTAAGCAAGAAGTGCAGCTTGTGAATTGAAGACATGCTGCAAAAGAAAAAAAGAGACATAGAAAATGCTTCAGCGCAGAATCAATCAAGAATAGAGCGAAAGGCTAATAGGACAATGAACTGGATTTTCATATGACTTGAGAGAAATGTTGAGTACAACTGTCTAATATAAAATCTGAAGAAGTACAACAGTATAAGCTTCTATTCGCTATGAGGTCATTCATATTTATGTTATGGTAGTTTAAGATTATACGTGTACATATAGCCTGTGTGTGTGTGTGTGTGTGTTCAATGGCTTACTGGGTAGCGGCATCATTTCTACAGCTGTACTGTTGGTAATTTTGGTCTTTAACAGCTCCACTCTGTGATACTCATAGATAGTCTTCCTCCGCACATCTAGAGCCACACAAATACACATTACAATTATGTAATCATGTGAATCATCTGAATTGTTGAAACTACTGTAACACAAGCAAATCGAGTCACTGCCTCTTAATTGTCATCTTGAACACATTTACAGTAATTTCACTTGTTTAATCCACCACATTTTTACTGTAAGAGTGGGGCATGGCCATTATTAATGGATAGGTAATAAGATAATCTTACTAAAAGATGTGTTGGACAGTGTCACTAAAGAAAAAGGAGTGATTTATACAGTGACAGCAGAGGTTAAACTAACAAGGGAAGGAAGCATCTCTCTTGCCTAAATCAATTTAGTTTTAACAGATGCCCTAAAGTGTGTTGTGGGTTTATTGGGCAAAATTAAGAAAGAATGGGGAAAAGTTACATGAGAGGAGGCAATGGCTCCATTGCACTATGATTGGTTATTGTGCTGTTCACACAATAATCCCATATCTGATTTTTTGTGCTCGTTCTATATCAGAAAATCGGTCTGAATTAATTAACAATGGTGTTAATAGGAAGACTATTTAAAAAGTATACAACTCACATAGATATCACCACTTTGTCATGTCCAAATCAAACTTGAAATGACTTGATCAGTGAGGTTTTTTTTTTAGTGAGCAATCAGCTTGATGATAATAGCCTAGATACATCCTGTGTCTGTGACCATTGTGACACCTGCAGTGTTTACTGAGCTTTGATGATTGAAGATCTGAAAATAAGTTGACTATTAAAAAGAACTATTAAGGCATTAGTTTACAAATAAAATATACACAAAATTTGTTACTGCATTATTATGGTTAATATTTTGGAATAAATGTAAAGATGTTTAAAAACATTAGATTTAAAAACACTTAATAAAATACTTAATAAAAAGAACAATACCAATTTCATTGGTAATGTTAAAAAAAAAAAAAAATTGGTTGTATTGGTTGTTGGTTTTTATGATAGTGTAAGTAACCTTTATTTATTTAACCTAGAAAATTTGTCAACATTAAGCATAACTAGAACATGAATTTACACATGTAACCAAAAAGATGTCCCATATTTATTTGAATATCTCACATATCACATGAGCTTGAAGATTAGTTAACTCAGAGTACAGCCATATACACGATTATTGAAGGGAGTGCACACTTATGCAGTGAAGTTATTTTAAGGGTTTTTTTTTTTTTTTTTTTTTTAAATGTGTCACATTTCATAGGCATTGTATAGGGTGTCATTTTTACATTAAATGTGCAAAAGTTCTGATATGATTTATATTTGGTTAATTCTTTCCATTAAAATAACCATCAGTTTTAATAGGGGTGTGTAGAATCTTTATATCCATTGAGCTTCTGCATTGAAAATGAGGTGGATACTTCTAGAGCCACATGCTCTTTCAAACAATACGTTATCCACAATTGTGCAATTGTCCTAGTCTGTTTTCTTTGAAGAAGACAAGAATTCAATCAATTACCTTCATTCTACAAATAGATGGAGACGTTTCATTTCATATCAAATGATGGGAATCATTGGCAAAAATTTTTAAAAGAAGTAAAATTGTTTGTGGTCAGTAGAGACGGACAAAATCACATTTGAGTGGACAACTGCATGAGGCAGTAGAGTGCACTGAATGCATGTAAAGGTATCAAATGCTCTTTTAATGGGATGTATGATTCACTGTAGTGAAATACAGTACATTTCGGGAAAAAAATTGCTGTGTGTTTACTAACGTAATTAAGTTATTTGAAAAGTTTCCCGTCTTTGGCATCTCTAACATTTATTACTCTTAAAAAATAATTAAAAATGCAATGAGTGTACTATTAAACATTGGTTATTCAGTACTCATACTCAGTTTTTAATGACATGACTTTTCATAAGTTAAAATGCATTGGCTGATCAACCAACATTAGTTTGATGTGCTTCATCTGAAGGTATTTCAGTATGTAGGCCTAATGTAATAGACTTTGAGTTTAAGTTGACACGCTGGATCAAATGCATGTACGGATATAACTGCACACACTGATGCAATCAGTGAAACATCATCTACCTGATTGGTAGCTGAATTACCTAAAAGCAGTGAAATGGAAAACTGAACTACAATGAGAAAAGGCTGGGTAATATAGCAAGTTTTCTATATGTATATGTGTGTGCAGGTTTGATTATACTTCAAAATTCAAAAACCTTTTTAGTGGTCCTAGCTTTTTGAAAGACTCATAAATCATGCAAACCGTGTTTTGTTTTAACTTTACTGATACCTACAGGTTTGTGTTAAGCGTTTGGGTCACCTCTGTATATAAACAATGTCCTCTCTAATAGAATAAAACCAAAATGTGTGTTTGTAGGTGTGTATATGGCTTTTCATGTGTCAGCCTCTGGCTGAATGTGTACGGTAAGGTAAAATTTCTCTGATAACATAAATGTGTGTCTGTCTGCAGCTGAGGAAGTAACTGTCTGACCTTGCGGAAAGCTGCATCGTTGGTGTATAAATACATAAATGAGTGGTTAAACTTTAAGACAGGAGATTGCAGCTTGTTCATTGAAGGCTGTTTTTCTCTTCCTGTGGGTAATTACATTTCTTGCCCAAGGGGTGTCACAAAACTCCTTAGCATGCTGATATTGCTTGGAGATATGCATGTGTGTGCGCGTGCATCTTAAACAGTGTGACCTGATGAGTCTCCAGACACTAATTAGAGAAAGAGAGGCGAGACAAATGCAGGCTATTACCATTCTCAATCACTTCATCTCATTCTAGACTCTCTCCTTCCCCTCAGAGCTGACTCTCTCTCTCTCTCGCTCATATTGTAACAGACAGATAGACAGACAGAATGATGTAAATCTTGCCCTTTCCCAGCAGACAGTCACAAACAAACACACATACGGTTGGAAAGAATAAGCTGTCGTGGAAAATCATGAGCTTCCATTCATGATGTCCTGCCAGCAAACACCTTCTCTCATCACGTTCTCTTCCACACTCGCTCACTGCCCAACTCCAGACATATTTATTTGCTAAATTTGTCTCTCCAATGCAGTCGGGTTTGGTCCTGCTGGGCTCACTGCTACTACAACATCAAAGACTTTTCTTGCTTGGCACACCAGACAACAAACAGACAGCTTGAGAAGGGAGGAGATTGGAGCTTTGAGATCATCCCAGAGGTAACTGACTGTCAGAACAAACATACTCCCAATTTTATGAATAGCACCTGTCATACAGACTGTAGATGGTTTACTGGTGTTATGATGAATGCATCACGTTCACTCACTGGGGATCTGCTGAATCTTATGGACCACCACAAAGGCATCAGAAAGCCCAATTTTCACTGGATGATTGACAGAGCTGATCTTTGCTATCTGCATTGGGACCTGAAATAAAAGCACATGTTATTTATCTCATCAATCATCGACATGAGGAGATGTATTTTGACAGCTAGAAAGAAAGAAAGAAAGAAAGAAAGAAAGAAAGAAAGAAAGAAAGAAAGAAATGGAGTGAGTAGAGCAGAAATGGAGAGAGGGAGAGGCCTAATTTAGTTAGGAGGTTTGCGGGCTGAATGAGCTTTGCAATAATCAAATAAATCCCAGCAGCATTTCCAATGCCTTCTGACTAGAGGCTTACAATATTTCTATATATATTTCAGTCATACAAATTTTAATCTTTATTCATAAAATGATTACACATACAATTATTATTATTCTACATACAATTACAAATATACATGTAGCCAATATAATATAAATAGTACATTTTAAATATTATTTAATTAATGACTAAAGGTGATTCATGTATCTCAAGTACTATGTCACATTTGACTGCACGTGATCTGTACTAAAACTGGAAAGTCTTAACCATATCAGTTACAATTCACTTTCACATTACATGGTACCTGACCATATTTGTAAGTGGCAAATTGAAAAGTGACACAATCACACAAACTCTGATGGAACAGGAAGTAATCACAGAAAAGCCAAGTCACACAGTGAGAGAGACAAATAGAAAACAGGATGAAAGACATATAGAGGATGAAATAAATAAAAAATATATCAGACCTCTTTGTAAGCAAAGACAATTCGCCCATCGCTGTGTAATGTGGCCTGGAAGGTGAAACTTCCTTGATTATAAGAATCCTGGAGATGGACGTGATCCCACTGGACAACCAAAGCAGTTCCTATAAAGCGCACACAAACACATTCAACTAATATTTAATAGTATATTTAATATTAATATTCTCTACTTGTAATACAGGCTCGGTTTCTGCGACTGTAGATCTCTGTAATCAATAGCATCTTGAAAAGATAACCTGATCTATAATGTGACACATTTGATTTATGGCAAGTCAAGGTTCAATGTTTTTGATGGTGACAGATTTATATTGGATATTTCTGTAACATTACATATTTCCACTATATATTTCTGTTGGATAGGGCACTCTCTGTCTCTCAGTATCTCACAAACACACAAACACACACACAGTCCAGTGCCTCTGTCTCTTACCATTGTCAAAATAGATGACAGTTGAGTTTCTGGAGAGGCTGGGGTCAAAGTTTGCCATAAGTGGAGCGATATATTGTGTGGCTGTCAACATTCGGTGAACCACATCTCCTGTATAGATGAACCCTGAAAAGACACACAATCCAAACCATTAGAATTCATATCCATGCCAACAAAAACATTTAAAATGTGATCTTCAAGATAAGATAAGATAAGATAAGATAAGATAAGATAAGATAAGATAAGATAAGATAAGATAAGATAAAATAAAATAAGATAAGATAATATAAAATAAAGGCACTCATTTTGTTTATGACTAAAATGTTTTTGGCACCAATGTATGAACATGTGGGTCTCTTTTCTCTAAATCTCTGTGCTCTCCTCCTTTCCCATCTATCCATCCTGGCAAACAGCCCTGGCCTGTCTCCAAAGTGATTAATACTCTAATTAGCCATGTAAAAGCCTCCTTCCATCCCACTCACAAACAGGAGAGAGGACCCTCCAAACACACATACTTAATCTAAAATGTGTCTTCAGCATTTGTCTGCTTAAATCAATGCAAATCTTTCCACAGGAATTCAGCCAACCTGGACTATGCTGACCACCTCCACTTTCTGTAAACACAGAGCACTTAAAAACTCATTAAATTCAATGGAAAAATACTGAAACTTCACAACTGTGACAACAGTTTGCCATTTCCAACAAGTACCATGATATTGTCATCTAATTCCATGACTGTACCATTGTACTGTCTCAGTACTAAACAACTGTAACAACGACCACTTGACCCAAAGACAACTAAACAACCATTAGGCTTAAACTTTTATTATTATAAGTATAAATAGCAAAAGCAAATAGAGGCAGATACTATTTGCACCTCATTGTATTGTAGTACACTATAAAACATCATGCAATAAAAACATAATTCCAGCTGATATGAGATGGGAATAGGGAGAAGAACGTGTATTTGAATGGGTTGGTTACGTCAAAAGCTAAATTCACTGTCCTCGCTCTCCGCACCACTGTCCCAGCTACCAAAGGAGTTTCTTTTTTTGTAATCATGTCTGGCTCAACCAGACAATGGTGGGTGGAGTTAGTGCGAATAGCCTTTGCCAAAAAGATGGGCAATTTGCATAGGTATTTAAATAGAAAATCCGAATTTAATAATTTAGCAAACATTTTCCAGTGCTGTTTATTATTATGTTATTTAGGCAGGAAAAGTACCTCTGATGCAGGAGCACATGATTTTTCTCTCCTGGGAACATGGCTTCACTGAGAAATTTAGATCACTTCTGTGTTTCATCGTTTATAACCACAGAAAGATGACTGATGTAGGGGGAAATTATATGGTGGTTTTCTCACTCCATCCTTCCCTCACTCTCACCGCTTCATCTCAGATACATTCCAGCAGCCAGTGAGTCACATGAACCAGGATCACAATAAAAATCCCCACACATGCCCTCATATCTACAGCATGAACAGTCAGCCGTTATTAAGAACCTCTCACAGCTGATAAACACAGCCTGATCCTCTAGAACACTGTGACTCACAGTCAAGCTCTTATGCCTACAAGCAAAAACCAATCAATTATATATTCCTCTGGAAGCTCATATAAATCATATGTTCTGCTTCAGCCATATAATACTCATATCGCATGGAGACAGGCAGACGCTTTCTTATAACCTAATTGAAAATCATTGGTTGTGCTGCACACATCACGTGGAGGAAGACGCTTCACTTACCGCCGGTTGCAACAGTGATCTCTCGCAACAAATGTCCATAAAATGGAAAATCAAAGGAGAGATTGACCCGCTGAGGATGAAAAAAGACTAAATTTAGCTTGCAATTATAAAAAGATCTAAACAATAAGCAGAATAAATATAAAATTATGACAGAAGGCCATGATTACAATAAAACATACAGCAAGAGTAAATCCAGATGGACTCATTCTGTGGTCGGCTAAAGCAATCGTAACTCAGCTAATAAATTTGACTTCTGTCCTAATTCTATGGTCCGCTTGTCCGCTGTGGTTTCTTTTGTTTGGAAAGTGCAATGTGAGGATATCACAGTCTGTTCCAGTAATGGGATGGCGACACACAAAAAACTTATCCCATTTCAAAGAAATGTGGTATTTGAGGATCGACACTTGGTCTGTTTCTTTCATAATCTACACAAGCAGACTCGTCCAGAAACAACAGAAACAGGTATAAAGCTCACTATACAAAGTGTTGTTGTAGTAAGGAACATGTACTGTAGGATAAACGGCTGATAGAAAACAGTTATTGCTGAACTTGAATCTTGGTCAGTGGAGCTACATATGAGTTGCATTTCAAATGATTTGAGTGTAATGAATGAATGAATGAAGGAATGAATGAATGCTGTCTTACCGCTGCTTGTCTGTGTGTATTAGACAGGATGCCGTGAATCTTCACCTTCTCCTTGTTCATCTGATCGATATTTACCCATAACTCTTTGCTCATAGGGTCACTGGGGCCATAGGTTTTTGAGGTGTAGTAGTTATGATCTGTGTCTTCCTACAAGGAAATATCAGACAGCCAGTCAGGATAAAGGACATAAGACTTACTGAGAAGAAAACCATACAGGTCTGGAACAGCATGATGGTGTGCAACAAAGAAATTTTCACTTTTCAGTGAACTATCCCTTTAATAAACTATGAATAAACACCTTAACACTATCCATATTTGTTTATGGCAGGCTTTTTACAATCAGGGGCCATGAACCCATTCTGATTATTAGATCACAAACAAATACCATTTCAGGTCTTTCAGTATTAAAAACAAAACTAAACGCTCTCCCGAAAGAAAATATGAACGTACATATATACTTGCGATCAGATGTACCTGCTATATCAATATACAAGCAAAAAAGTGACACCCTGAAAACTTTGACATTTTTAATAAATAAACAGGTGTACTGGTTACATCTGCCAAGCAAATGGAAGGAAAATCTGAGTGCCAGCAGAAACAACCAATCACTGCTGATTGTTAACAGCATAACACTTTGGACTGGGATAGAAGAAAACGATCAACTCACGAAAAGAAAATCAACTCATGGAAATCGTATCCCTTAATTTACTGACCATTACAAATCATTTTCTACAAGAACCGTCATCAGTGATCCAATTATTAAAAACTTGTGGGTTTTAAAAATGAACAAAAATGCCTATTTTGTCTACCAATTAACAAAAACCCCTCATCACATGACCAAAGCAATAATTGTGACATGATCATTCATGACAGCACTGCGGATGACTTGAGTTTGAGTCCCAACCGTAGTCCTGCTCCCCTCTCTGCTCTCCTGTCATGATAAAGATAAAAAGGCTCCAAAAATATATCTTTATACTGTGAGGACACATGTGCTTTGTGAGTACAAGACATGATGTTTGATGAACTAATAATCAAAAAGACGAAGACCCACTGGACATGACCCTCTGAGTGTTACTGAAATCCTCCTGGATTGATCTATCGTTGTTTACTGAGCATGGCATGGCTGTCTGTAAAACCCTAAGAAGAAAACCCTTGATAAAACCCATAGATGTTTGCAGCATCTTATCAAACACCCTGGCACTCAGGAATTCAGCATGTGACAATGTGAATAATACAATTCTCAGAAAGAAAGAAATGCGTCAGAGTTGAGGAGAGGTAAATATAAGATATGTAATCTCTGACAGTTTAATCTCGTGAAGTGCAAAACCAGCAGAGTGACACATGCTGAAACTAAAAGTAAAACCTAAAAGCCTAAACTAAAGCCTGAGGGTATGTCATAAAACAGAAACAGACATTCGGGCCTTTGAACACACGCAAAATAAAAAAAAAATGACAGAAGTGTGTGTGAAATAAATGATGCACCTGGTGTATGGGTGTATGTGTGTATGCATGTTTATACAGAAATGCGTTTGTATACAGGAGCTGGTAGGAGTTCAAACACTAAAACTCAATCATACAGACTTTGCAAAACAACATCAAAGGAAACAGACAGTGGACATAAAAATTAGCAACTACATACCGAATACACTCCCACTGCTTTGAAGAAATAATCATGTGGGAAACTAATTCAATACTGAAAACATGTGCACATAAATCGTCTTGTGATGTTTTTCATATGGATATAATGACCACATTGATCGATGTCCAAATTTTTTTTATCTGCCACTAAGACCAACTCAGACCAGCAAGAATTTCTATGCTGGTTAGTGCAGGTCGAGCTTGTGGACCAGCATGCTGTGCAGTACTAGCCATGCTGTACACATGCAAAACTTGGGTTGACTTTCTGATAAAGCTGGTTGACATGAAGTCTTGCTGGTTAAAGACAGTTCCCTTAAAAATGAAAATTCTCATCATTTTTCTCAAGTCTTCATTTACTCTCCCTCATCCAACTCCAAACCTGGATGACTTTCTATCTTCTGAAGGAAAAGATATCGTGAAATACTGTATGTTGGTAACCATTTTGGATATTGTTATGTTTCATGGTAAAAAGTAATATTTTAACATATCTTCTTTAATGTTTCACAGCAGAAAAAGTCAGGTTATACAGGTTTGGAATGACATGAGGGTGAGTAAATGATGACAGAAACCATCACACCAGCATCTAATTCTAGAAAAGAATGATTGCAGGTGGTGGTCCTTTGAGCAGGGATGGCACATAGAAATGTGTTCAAATAAAAAAAGAAATAAAGTTAAACCAAATCTCAATGAACCAAGAACACTGTTGTAAGAGGAAGTCAAACCCCAGAGCTGAATGACTGACAGCCCGTAACTCTGTGCAGGAACCTTGACAGGCTTTCTATCTGTTTTTATGGTCTCCCATGCTCACCTAAATCATGGCTGGTGAAGGTGCTTGACCAAAGGAAGCCTTGTAAGATATTAAGCCTTGTCTTTTTAGTGGGATGAACCTGACCTGTAATTGCTAACTCTCTTTCTAATTCCTCTCACAGCAAATAAACTACACATTTTTTACACTCACTTGAGTTCTCCCTCAGAGATTGTGTCTGTGTGTGTGTGTGTGTGAGAGAGAGAGAGAGAGAGAGAGAGAGAGAGAGAGAGAGAGAGAGAGAGAGAGAGCGATAAAGAAACAGTGTGTGTAAAACAAGTTAAAACGTTCATAATAATTCATTACCTGAAGTTACTACTTGACAAGCCGAACCAAAACCCGAAACCCAAATGCCTGTCACACTCGGGTAGCAGACATCCATTTCATAACTCAAATGTTCTGTCCAATTTTCAAAAGTTTGGGGTAGGTAAGACTTTTTAAAGCTATTTTCAAAGAAGTATCTTATGCTCACCATGGCTGCATATATTTGAGAAAAAAATACAGTAATATTGTAAAATATTATTACAATTTAAAAAGACAATTTGAATTTAAAATGAACCATTTTCTTTTTTTTCTATTTTAAGTTTTTAAAAGGGTTAGTTCACCCAAAAATAAAAATTCTGTCAACATTTTCTCACATTCAAGTCGTTCCAAACCCGTAAGACTTTCATTCATCTTCGGAACACAAATTAAAATAAATATAAACATTGATCAGCGAACATAAACAGAAGCTCAACTGTACTTGCTTGATGCGCGAGAACAAACCTCATTGGTTCTTGAGGAAGCTCAAAAGTGCTGCGTAACACATGAGAACAAACCTCATTGGTTCTTGAGGAAGCTCAAAAGTGCTGCGTAACACATGAGAACAAACCTCATTGGTTCTCGCACGTCAAGCGAACATGCTTGAGCTTCCATTTATCAGAACTGATGTTTGAGTTGATGAATGTTTATATGTGAATAAAAGCCTAAATTCAATCTGTTCATCAAGTGACCGTGTCTCTTCAGAAAATTTGGACTAAACTGCTCAATTCATATGGATTAGTTTTACGATCTCTTGACAAACTTTTTGAAGCTTCAAAGTAGTAGTTGCGTGGAGTCGTGGACTGTCTATGGAGGGAAAGAAATCTCTCAGATTTCATTAAAAATATCTTCATTTGAGTTCTGAAGATGAACGAAAGTCTTACGGGTTTGGAACAACATGAGGGTGAGTAATTAATGAAAGAATTTTCATTTTATGGTGAACTATCCCTTTAAGACCACCGTTATTACAGAATGTATCACCTTCATCAGGCTATTCAAGTGACACAATGCGGCCACAATACTGCAGTATGACTGATCTATCAGTTTTATTTAATTTTTCCTTTTTATTTAAAATATTCACAAACTTTTTAACTATATCATGAAACTGATATCTGATATTATGATTCTCAAATATGTGTAAGTAAATGTATTTTGTTGTTGAAACACCTTTTTAATGGTAATGTATGTTAGTTGATCTATCAAGAATGATGGGCACCACCATGTTAGTTTGCGCTTCAATGCTGAGAATCTGAGCTGTTGGAATTGAAGGCCTTAGTCTGTTGAGGGTAAATTCACATAATTATAAGCATTACCATTATTTGGGAGGTGTTATCTGTGTCGTCATCAGCCAGTATTCCAGGCAAATCCTGAGACTCAGGCTTCAAGCTGTCTTGACTGGCTTTGTTACTTTCCATTGGAAGCGGCTCCAGGAGAAGCCAACGTCTCCTTCTCAGAAGCTCCACTGTGACAACATCGTCCTGTGACCGTCCCTGAAGAATTGAATAAGCAGCTCCTGGAACAACACAAAACAAAAAACAAAAGTATAAACATGAGCACATTTTGACATTATATATCATGAGAATCAGTTTCATTGCTCAATTACATCAAATCCAATCCAAACTTCATTTATCTCACTACTGGCTCTCACAATTGAAACGTCACCCATAAACATTTATGCATTTTTATATGGTTTATTCAGACACACAAAGCATCACTTTTTCTCTATTCTCCCTCTCTCACTCTGCCATGAGAATAGCTCAATTTTGTTTAAGATGAGCCTATTTAACTGTGGCTGTAATAAAGCAGACGGTCCAGTGCACTCTTGACACTTGGTTTAGTGATAAACTGAGAGATGGTGTTACAATGTTACACCAAATGACTTCTGTGAGAGTCAAAGTTGGTGAAAAGGTGAAAAAAACGGTTTAAACTGCGAGCCAAGAGACTCGGCCCATCCCGTTCTGCTTTTCTTTTTCTGTGGTCTCTATATCACTCTTTATGTGCCTAATCTCTTTATTTTATTCGCCCACAACCACATACACATGGCCAAATTCTTATGTAAATCAAGGCTCACGTGATCAGAGTTTAATTAAACCTTCTATTTACTTTGCTCTCTAGTCCTCTCACTGGAAATAAAGATGTGAGAAATTATGGGAGTATGAATGCTGGAACTGAGGACGACTGGATAGCCAAAATGGGAATCACTACAAACACTTCATAATGTGATTAAGCAGACTAAACAAAAAGAAGGAGAAAAGAAGAAACTAAAAAGAGGGAACAATGAATCACCCTGGAATGACGGTTAGTGTCCAGCGAACATCAGCCTAATCTAAACTAAAAGTTCAATGCGGTTGTCTGTTCAAGTTTAGTCAAAATCTTGGTATTTTTAGTAGCTGAGGTCGAGAGATTATTGCGGGAGAATAAGTTTAGGCCTTATAACTTGTATTGATTTTGTCAGATTGCATACAGAGACGGCTAATCTACGCTTAAGAGATAATGAACGCTTAAATACACAAAAACTTTCTGGAAAATATGCATGCATATACTGTACTTATGTTCACTGCTGCAGTAAGAGGGACAGCAGAAACTAAACTAGCCAGAATGATTGTCAATTCTCTGTCTACAACTCATTATAGGTCGCAGGGTTTGTCCTGTATATAAACACTTCTGATTAGCATGCAGCAGCTTCTGTCGCCTGATCTCACACTCTTCCTCATTTACGTGCTTTGTGCTCTTGTTCCAGAGACACAAAATTTAATTAGTTCCTTATCTTATAAGACACACATTCAAGGTAATAAAATATTTAACTTTGAGACCAAGATTGAACCTGTTGTACTAAAAACTCATCTAACAGTGCAAATATGCTTGAAAATAGTTGTGCTGCTTAATATCATTGTAAAAACCATTATACACGATTCTCTGATGAACAGAAAGTTCAAAAGAGCAGCATTTATTTGAAATAGAAATCTATGTAATGTTATAAAAGTCTTCACTGTCAATTCTGAACAATTTAATGCATCTTTGCTGAACAAAAATGACCTTCTTATAAAAAACAAAACAAAAAGGTCTTACTTTTGGATATCTGCCTTTGTCAGTCAGTCTGAAAACCATTGTCCCTAGTCTATTGAGGTGACAATATCATCATTTTAATAAAGACCCATCTCATGTTTCATATTTCAGAGTTATTTTTTTCTCCTTTATCACCAGGGTATGTTTCATGCTGTACTGTTCCTCTGTCCATATACATTACATAGAGTGTCTGAGATTACTAAACTGGCACATATATGATGAAATATGTTGTTTTCCTGCTTTAAAAATGTCAAACTTTATTGCAGATATCTTCTATAAGAGGAAGCATTCTCAGGCAGATTCACATTGTCTAGTGCCTAACACAATACTCAAGAATGCAATACTCAACTACTGATCTTATTTAAAATAAAAAAGACCTTCTGAACACAATTTCACCATATTTCCAGAACTCAATCTTGTTTTCCTGCAGTGCAGATGTGTTGCTCTGATAATCCCAGCACACATTTCTTCATTCATGTGAGTCTAATCTATTCTCTGTATTGCCAAACAACCCAAGTGAGAATGAAAGGGGGAAAACTGCACAACTTGCTGAACACAGTTTTGTTTCCATGTCATCATGGTCTACTGTTCCTCATTTAAACCCTCAATGTGAGAAAAGATCCTCAGAGCCAAGTCCTTCAGTATAGCCCATAATACATAACAAGTCAATGAGGATTTAGAGAGGCGGCTGTCACTGACTTTTATTGTCGCTGAGTGGATATCACTGTCTGCTCGTGACACGCTTTGAAAAGCCACCGCAGCAGGGACAGGATCTCTTTCTCTTGCGCTTGTGCTTTTTTTTTGCTGCAAGATTAAATCCAGTCCCACATTTCCCACTCTTTCTCTCGTTCTTTATCTTCTGAGTGGAAGGTATGCCTTTCATTTCAGCTCTTAAGATGTCCATGAATGAATGAATGAATGAATGAATGAATATCAAGCTATACATTCAGATGCTGCGACAAAAACTTTTTTTACAACAAATATTTTCTTAAAAAACTGATAACACTATGAAATTCATCATAAAAAACAATTGGAAACAAACATGAATATTTATATGTATATTGAAGTTAAATGTTATCAATATAAATTCAAATATTCATATTCTAAGCAAGGAGAGTCGAGAAGGAGGAACTGGTGTGTGTGTGTGTGTGTGTGTGTGCGTGCGTGTGTGTGTGTGTGTGTGAGTGTGTGTGTTTTATCCATTTGAAGTAGGAATGTGTGTCTTTGTGTGTAAAAGACAGCGAGAGGAAAGAGAGAAAAGGGGGAGAGAAAACCACTAATGTGAATTTCCCACCAGTCATGTCTAAAACTATCAAAATGACTGATATATTACTCTTAATTAATCTGAGGAGGGCTGTTGGAAGGAGAAAAAAAAAAGGCAAAAAACAAAAGTTAATAGACCACATCTTGAGTCACTGCTCAGGAAAAAAAGAAAACAATAGTAAAAAAAATTACAAATGAATTAAAGAAAGAAAGAAAGAGGTTTGGGGTTATGGGGTTCAAAACCATTACAGAACACTCCAACGTATGAATGTGTAATTACAGAGGATGTAAAGCATGCTGGAACAGGTCACCTGAACTCAGGATACACACAAACACGTCTAAAGCCTATGTGAGAGAGACTAAGTGTTCACTGCCTAATCAATGACCATACACCATTCATCTTTATTAAACCTAATAGTATACAGTATTGCCTAACAGTCAAATGTGTGGGGTCAGAATTTTTTTTTTTTTTTGGAAAGAAATTAATATCGAATATCGAATCGAATCAAATTGAATCGTAGTCCAATAGCAAGCTTGTGAATCGAAATCGAATCATACAATTTTTGTCAATACCCAGCCCTAGCTGCAAGTACACAACCAAATAGCACAGACCACAATGAAAATATTTCAAGGGGGGCCCAAAAAGTGACAAACTTGGCTGGGACATGCTTATTGTTCAATGTCTACTCGTCAGCGTTGTTAAACTGATAAAGATGTTTTCTTAATTTACTTGTGTTTTTTCTATTTGCATGCGTTTTCTTCAGTTGCAGCGTGTTGAGCTCTCTCGGCCACCATAACTTATAGTGGCAGAAAAACATACCCACATCTGTCTCAATGACTCACAAATGGACACTGAGGAGTCACACATACCAGGAGAAATACATTTCAAGGAAAAATGCCTTTTCTACATTGAATCAGTATGACTGATTGTGTCATGTAATTGAGTGATGTGTATGTAGTTGAGTGCAAGACCAGAATGACTTCTAGTTTGTCTAGATGGTAGTTTGCGCACATTATATGGTCTGTGGCTGACAGTAATGACAGAATACAGATGGCTGGCTTTGCCCAAGAGTGATATAAGGTTTTGTTCACTAACCATTCACACAGAGAGATATACTTAACCCAGCTAAACACTGGTCTCCAAACCCATGCTCAAACCACACACACAGCTTCAGACCATCACTTTTAGTACAAGGGTATGATGGACAAAATGAAGACAAGTTTAACATCACATCTGTAGCTCAACTGTTAAAGGATGGCACTAGCAATTGCAAGGCTATGGGTTTGACTGCCAGGGAACACATACGGAGCATACACATGTGATGTGAACACCCCCCTTACGGTGCACTGATTATTTGGCAAGTTATGCTTTTTTGACTTTGCACTGACACCAAATTTATTTGACCCTGTTTAAAAAAACACAGTGTGATTCATTGGTTTAATCTTAAAACAGAGCTGTGAATCTCCTATTAAACACTAAATATTATATATCAATCACAGTCCATATGAAGCAGTCACATTCATTTATAAATCAGTGCGTTTGTGTGCGCGGCGCATGTATAATTAAGAGTACTCATCATGTGCTCAACAGCTTTTAATTAATGTCCTCCTCACCATTTAAACTCATTCATCTCCTTCTCTCTCACCGATGTCATTCTCTTGCATTGCTTACTCACACCAGTTATGGGGGTTATGCGCAACAAACTTCCCTATTCTGTAAAACAGGTTCTGTCACTTCTGCTTTGTGAAATATAGAGCCGTTTTACTCCACCCTAAACCAAACCCTAACCCTAAAAGTAAATCTATAAGTACATGTAGTTAATTAATATTACACAGTACTTACTTATTTTATCAAGTACAATGTAACTACATCATCTTAAAATAAAGTGTATCTGTCCATAGATATTGGCATCAGTTTGTACTGCTGTACCACTTTCTCAGACCAGCGGATGCGGTGAGACGAGTTTGCTCATGTGATGTTTGGCATAAAGCCTTTTTATCTAAAGCCTTCATTTCCATAGGCCTGCTGCACATCCTGCTAATTTAAAGCGCTAATGAGTAGAAGGTGACATTAGGATCTAAACACATGAATTATGTGTATGTGCAGGGGGATTAATGTCATATACCAGCACACAAACACACAAACAGACTCATTCATTTTTTACTCACACACTGGAGCATAAACAGAAAGAATTAAATGTCAAATACATATTGTCAGAGAAGTCAGTTTGCCATTAAAGTTCAGAATCATACAGTTTATGCTGAAGTTGTTCTTTAGGTCAATGGTGGATTCATTTGCCACAAGCATTTCATTCTCAGGGACAAGCACTTGGATATTTAGATATGTCAAAGATATGACCTCAGTATTGAGCCAACACACCTTGTATATCAGTAAGTAATTTCTGTAATCCCATCTTCACATAAAAGCTGACAGGCAAATACAATTAACTAAATGAATGCGGAGCTATAAAGGTTTGTTTATCTCAGACAGAAGGACATGCACACGGCTTGGCTGCACCCATACCCAAAACGTAATGTAATGTAATGTAATATAGGGTTGGCAACTTTTGAGTACGACTTTTAGTTCAACAATTAATTTTTAATTTCATCTTAATACTGTAAATTATAGTTGTTAGCTGGCTTGGCATGGAACAGATGAGGATGATGGTGTAGAGAACCCAAGTGCAGTTTTATTTACAGTGGTAATAATCCAAAAACATGAAAAACCAAAAACTTGGTCCAAATCAGAACATGAACATGACCTATAAACATGGCTTGAAACACTGACCTGGCACATGGAACAGCATAATATTCAACGCACAACCCACAATCATTGCAAAGATTAGGGCTTAAATACAAGACACTGGGAAATCAAATCCCTGCCTTCAGGCCCATTCACACCAAGAACCATAACTATAACGATTATGATAAAGATATAGTTCTAAATTTTTTTCTAAATATAGTCGAATAGCAGAGTCCACACCACAACTATAGAGAAGTGATATAGTTGCATTCACTTTCAGAACGATTTTTTCTTGCTGATGAACAAAACATTGACAGTCAATCAGAATCCATCCTGCTTTAAAGAGCTAGAGCGGCAGACGAGCTACGAGAATACTGCGCAAAAACAAAATAAAAATAACGACTTTATTCAACAATTATTTTTCTTCCCTGTCATTCTCCTACGCTATTTATGTTGTAGACAGAGAGCAGTGCACGGCGCCTCACTATTGGCCGGCTCCTGCGTCAGCATCACACACATGCTTCGAGCTGCTCACGTGTACAGCATCGGCCAAAACGATGCACTCTGTCAATAATGTAAACAGCGTAGGATAATGTACTCAGTCTCAGTACTGCTTAATGGATCTGTCATCAAATGCTCCATGCTCATCGACTCGGGGCGGAGGGGAATTTTGTAAATTGAACTAAAACTCGTCTCCCTGTTTATAATATCTCCTATTCCCTCATTGCCCATTCCCTCAACAAACATTAGTGGTGCAACGGATCACAAAACTCATAGTTCGGATCATATTACGGTTTTCGAGTGACTCGTATCAGCAAAAAAATAATAAAATTAAATAAAAATGGGGGATTTTGAGACAAATGTAACTTTGCTTCCCATTTATTACACAATGAACACTTTAAGTACTTTGATACCACAGCAAAAACTCGTAAAATACCGGTAATAAAGTTAAAACATTATTAAAGACAAAATAACTGACCCAAATAAAGATACTTAAAGACATAACCGACTGTATACAAGAATACTTGTCGAGATGTATATTTTGAGATCATTTTGTGAGTGTATGTGTCCATTCAAGCTCAAGAAGTAGCGAAACAGAGCTCGATTATGTGTTCGCGCGCCATCTTAGAGGCGCCTCAGTGAGCGTGCATGGTTTGAGTGTGTGCGCAAAGAAAACAGTGTGCGATTGCGAATCGATATCTCTTTTCCCTCTTCTTGCATTTTAATTGTGTAAAAACAAGTTTCATTATATAATGGTTAAATACAATTAATCCTCGTTGTTTTTATTCATTATTTGTTCCAAACCGTGGGGCCTGGTTCGTACGGATTACGGATCAACTACGATCCTTTGCACCCCTAACAGACATCAGCTTATGGCTGTTAATCAGATCACCGGCCCAGTGAGTTTGGTTAATTGCTGTATGTAACTTTAAAGCATAAAAATACCATAATATGTTTGCAGATATTTAGGAAACATGCTAAGTTCACATACTCGTTTCTCTGAAAAACACTTCTACAGCCAGTTATTTTACACGTTCCGTGTTGTCAGTCAGTTTTTGTTTTGGTCTGTGTGATCTCGCCCACTGCCAGTCTGTAAGTCTCCTCGGCTTTCGTTGTCAATTGCGCTCGTTTTTGTTGCATGTCCTCAAACTGGCAACCCGTGTGAACATCGAGTCTGAGGAGGAGGGGTCGGGGGAACAACGATCTCTGATATTCTGAATTTAGACTGCAGTATCGATTTCGACCACTAGCTGTCATTCTTACAGACAGCACCTTTAATACTCCTATGCGCCATTTTGAATATTTTGTTCAACCATTTGGCCTGTCCAACGCCCCGGCCGTCTTCCAAGCACTTGTTGATGACGTCCTGAGAGATATGATGAATAAATTCGTCTTTGTATACCTAGATGACATCTTAATTTTTTTCTCGCTCATTTCAGGTGCATGTCAGCATGTCAGATGAGTGCTACAGCAGCTGTTACAGAATCAGCTGTTTGTGAAGGAGGAAAAGTGTACCTTTCATGATCAGTTGGTTCCATACTTGGGGTCCATCATCAATCACGCCTGGCTTTCCACACAGATGCTCTTTCTCGGTGGTTCGGCACCGCCTGACTATGTGCCTCCTCCTGAAACTATTTGGCTTTGGGGCGAGTGGTAGGAGGTGTCGCCTGTTGCGTCAAGGGCTGGGTCAGTCAATTTGCCTGGTGGTGTCCGGCGGCTCTGTTATTTGTGCCCGAGACAGGCCGCACTGCCATCTTGTAGTGGGGTCACTACTCCAAAATAACATGACACCCTGTTGTGAGGAGGTCACTATCAGCCATTCGTCAGCATTTTTGGTGGCCGGCCATGACTGAGAACATTTGTTGGTTTGTGGGTGCCTGCGAGGTTTGATCTCAAAACAAGTCTTCCAATCAACTTTTCCGCCCATGGTCACATATTGCCCTGGATTTTGTTACCGGTCTCCCTCCATCCAGTGGCAATAATCTGATCCTTATCGTGGTGGATTGCTTTTCCAATGCGGTCCATTTCATTTCCCTTCCCAAACTCCCCTCGGCTAGGGAGACAACCACAGCGACTTTTGGAGGGAATTTTGTCAGCAGCTGGGTGCCTCTGCCAGTCTGTCCTCACAGTTTCATCCACAGGCCAAGCGTGCAGACCAGGTTCTCACTCTTCCCAGGGTGCCAAAGATGCGGCCCCCTCAATCCAGGCGTTTATCCAGCGCTACCGTCATACCTGGAGGAAGGCCAGGGAGGCCTTGTTCTGGTCCGAGGGCAAGGGGTGTACTTAAAGAGCTGCCGACCGCCGCTGGGCTGTGGTACCAAGATATGTCTGTGGGATATTTAGCCGGAAGGGATAAATATCTAACCGGAAGCACAATATTTAACCGGAAGGGTAAAATTGATGGTTATTGTCTTTAGTCACGGCTTGTTAAATCTAGCTTTCTGCCCGCTTTGAATCAGACGCAGAGATAAAGTAGTACGGTAAGTAGGACTGCCCGATAATGGTTAAACTGATAATCACGATTGTTTTGCTCAAATTTATAATCGCGATAATCACGATTATTCTCATTTGAGAAACTACAGAGAAAGAGAAGAGACAGCTAACAGTTTATATATATATAGGCTATATTAAAATTAGGATTTCATACATTCATTTTTTATTCAAACAAAATCCTATCATCCAGCAATCTCCTCCCTTCCTCATTAAAATAAATAAAATCAATCAAATCAAAATAAATCGCTTAAGATTTGATTGGCAGTCACACAAACAGCACAAGTGGCTTGTGAAGAAACAGACTGGCTGTATAACAGAATATCGCTGTGGTAATCAGTGCTTTTCCGCAGTGTAGAGCGAGCGTGAGCAGGGTTGCCAGATTGCACAGATTAAGTAAAACAAAGGGTATAAAATGTAAGAGAAAAGCTCTGTTTGGGCGATTTAAGCTATTTAGATCTGGCAACCACAAACATCAATGCTAGTGGGGACTTGTTACCAAATACCAATGCAAGATAATGCAAATGTCAAAAAAAAAAAAAAGCGTTTTCAGGATAAATAACGAGGGGGAAAATATCGCAACGATTATTTAAAATGAATTGAGAGAGGCAGATTAATCGTGCAGCCCTAACGGTAAGATTACATTTATTTGAATGAGTGAATTATAGCATTTATTTGAATAAATCTAAAGAGAGAGAGTGAGAGAGAGAGAGATGAATTGCATACCGGTTTCTGTTCAACGAGCTATGAGTTTAATTACTTAAAAAAAGTGATGTAACCCCCTCGTTGCTGAGAAATATAATGTAGCGATTCAGTTGTGAAGCTATTTTTTTACTAAAAGTTGCGGGGCAGCGTTGATAACAATTTTTATGTGCCCCTGAATGTTTCTGTGTGTGCGCTACGTGATCTCCGATCTCTGTGTGCGAATGAGGTATGTGTGGTGCGATTAAATAAAATAAAAAAACAGTGCATTAAAATAGAACAGTGATTAAACCGACCTGTGCATTAAACAATTCTATTGCACAACTTCCAGCCAATCAGAATTCAGACAGACCATGGTATAATATAATATTATATAAAATAATGGCAGTGCAAAATCAAATGAAAAAATATTTTGTATTTACACCAGTCTGACCTCTAACAAAGTTATTTTTTTTAAATAATAATAAATAAAAGTAAAATGGTTTCATTTGCAACTCACTGGAGCCCTGGACTTGATTATGCACTGTATAAGCAGCTCTGATTGTGGAGATGCTTTCAAGGGGAATGTGTGTGTAAGATTTAGTACAAGGGACTTGAGGTCCTCGAGCTATAAGGCACTAGTGACCTTGCCTTGCAGCATTATCAAAGACACACCTACATAACATTTCAATTATGAACTATTATTTTAAAGTCACATCCTCTGATTGTTCACAGTAATGGTTATTTGTGGTAAACACATGAACAGCTTGAGAGTTCATTACTGCATGGACTGCTGTGCTGCTATAGCTTTCTAAACTCAGAGCATGCCCACCCACGCTTTCCTGCTCTAACATCTCCCTCATTACAATGGGCTACACAGGGGGAATGAATGTTCCTACATTTTTAAAAAGGTACTTCCAACAGTCCTTTGGATGACAAATGTTTCTAAGTCCCATTAACATTCAAAGGACCCCCTGTGAGCTAAAAGGGTTCTTTGCACCTCACATGGCTTTTGGCATATCAACTCATTTGACCTTGTTATCTTCTTAAGGATCCAAAGTACATCAAGATCAAATATGACAAAGTGCAGGATTGTTACAGTTATAGGGCCCTATCTTGCACCCAGCGCAATTGACTTTGTACACCGACGCATGTATCATTCCTATTTTGCACCCGCGCACAGCGGACTTTTCCCTCCACAGACGCACGTCGGTAAATTAAGAAATTAACTTGCGCTCCTTGGGGCGGTTCAGCGCAGAGAGGAGGCGTGTTCCGGCGCAAACATTCCCTGATGCTATTTTGCAGGTTTAGAAAACAATTCCGCCACTGACCAGGAAAAACCTAGTCTAAAGTCAGTGGCGCGTTGCACATGTTATTCATATGCTATTTTAAGGGCGCATGCTTGGCCATAATCAATGTAGCGTGTGCACAACGCGCATGCACTTTGCTTATCTCATCTACACACAGACGCAGCAGTTCTCATTTTTAGAAAACCATACATTATTACAAGGAAAAATATTAACACACGAGGGAAATCATTGTGTCCATGAAGATGTGAAAAAATAGGCGTAAATCTAGCTTACACATTTACCCAAGTTTTTATACGCCTGTTTAACCGAAGCTAATTTGGGTGGGTTTCTCCCATCCCCATACAATGTCACTTTTCTGTCTTTTACGGCCCTGACGAGAACGTCGGTCTCCTCGGCTGTGAACCGCTCCTGGCGCACGCCTGGCAAATCCGCCGTTATAATAGCAATCCGCCATGGAACAAGCATGCCTGTTCTTAAAGGGAATGTGAGATGTCGCTCTGATTGGTTTATGTCACGTTACACCCAAACCACACCTATGAATAATGAAGCTACTTCAGACCAACCCATTTTAGATTTGCCTCGGGCGCAAGAGTCATTTATCCAGCCGGTATAATAGCAACAGTGCCCATGACCCGCCCACAAAGTTACTTGCATTTCGCGCTTGATACATGCGTTTCAGAACGTTAAAATAGGGCCCATAGTCAGTTATGTTCCGTTTTGGTTCCGTCTTCCTTGTTTGCCTGTTTGAGCTAGTGACCTAGTTTGTCTGATTATTCATCCATTCACCTGTTGGTTCATCAATTATCTAATTAGTTATTTTGTTTGCTCTGTGTACTCAAAGGAATAGTTCACTTAAAAATGAAAATTCTGTCATCATTTACTCTCCCTCAAGTTGTTTCAAACCTGTATGAATTTATTTCTTCTGCTGAACACAAAAGAAGATATTTTGTAGAATGTTGGTAACCAAACTGTTGATGGACCCCATTGACTTCCATAGTACAGTAGTCAACATTTGAAGTGGATCAAAACCTTTCATCAAAGTTATACATGAATTTTGAACAATACCTGTTCTTGTCTTAGGACAACTTTGATTAACTTTTTTGATCGACTTCAAATGTTGACTACTGTATTTTTTTTCTTACTATGGAAGTCAATGGGAAACTGAAGTCACTGAAACTGATAATTGAAGTATAATTGAAGTAACATTTTTAAGGAAAAGTTATTAATTGTCTAATGTCTCACATTAAAATGCTGCATGAAAACATCTGTTCATTTTTGTATTCATAATTATACAATTTAGTATATGCATAAAGAAAACTCTCAAAAAACTGATTACAATAAAAAGCTAAACGTACAGTAATAACCCTTTGTCTGTCCTGTTGTGGTTCGGTATTTTTATTCCAACCCTTTGTAAGGTGCTGTTTTAACACCGTTCCAATGAGTTAGAATACTTTTTTTTTTTCTTTGAGAGCAGAAAGCTGAAATTTAACATTAAAACCCCTTCCTCAACACCCCCAATTTTGGCAAGTGCTGCATACTTGACAATGACATACAGAAAAATAAAAAGGTTGCTGCTCATAAGTCCCAGAAACCTGACTGATCTAGAGAAGATCTGTGTGGAGGAGTGGGCCAAAATCCCTCCTGCTGTGTGTGCAAACCTGGTGAAAAACTACAGGAAACGTTTGAGCTCTGTAATTGCAAACAAAGGCTACTGTACCAAATATTAACATTGATTTTCTCAGGTGTTCAATGCTTATTTGCAGCTGTATCATACAAATAAATAGTTAAAAAATCATACATTGTGATTTCTGGATTTTTTTTTTTAGATTATGTCTCTCACAGTGGACATGCACCTACGGTGACAATTTCAGACCCCTCCATGATTTCTAAGTGGGAGAACTTGCAAAATAGCAGGGTGTTCAAATTCTTATTTTCCTCACTGTATGTATTTGAGCACAAATAAACCGGAGAAGACGAGAATGAATGTTGTGTGAGTGATCATTTCTATTCAAAATAACGAACGTTACAGATTCATTATTTTGCACTCCTGGCATAAATTAAGAAATGAATGTCACTGCAAACCAGTTTGATCATAAACAGTGGTCAAATATCTAAGCTGGAGTCTTAAACCTTTCTTGTGATGCTGATTTTGTCCAGATCAAGTAAGAGTGTGATGTTTTAAAGAGTAATGCATTTTGAACAACAATAATCCGGGATCACCAGTGATCCCTGCCGAGCAAGATCTAGAAATTGTCTTCACTATCATCCCACAGGCATGCAGGAAGCTACAATAACTCACTATATTGCTGGAACAATCCAACTATACCTCTCTTGACTGTGAGAAATCTCATTCAGCGATTACATTTAATTTGTTATGAGGGAGAGATTGAATCATAAACTGTACTGCATGTTATTGCACTAGTGCCATTTTGGGACAGTCACCAATTCTTTATAAACATAGCCATTCTCAAAGGAAAAGTTATGAAAGTTCATGTTTTTTAATAGAAAGTTCATGTTTTTTTATACAGTTAAAATATACCTGTTCTGTTATATGTGTTATACAGTCTAAAAGCAATTTTAAGGGCACGTTATATAAAAGTCATTTTAAGGAATCCACAAGAATAGACGAGAGTGTGGTCATTTCCTGTTTTTATCGAGCACAAGAGTTAAACCCACCAGATATTTCTACTCTTCCCTCACACACACACACACACACGCACACACGCACGCACGCACACACACACACACACTTATTAGGGCTGTAAAAGGAAGATGGCTGGTCTGGGACGAAACAACCTTACTCTGCATGCCTCATTCATCTCCCTTAGGGCATTGTAACCAGGTCAAATTGTTTTCATACATGCTGCCATATTATTTATATGTTTATGTTATGAATGTGTGTGTGTAAATAATGTTAGTGGCTGTGAATAAAAAAGAAAGTTAAAGAAAGTTTCTAAGTAAATAACTGAGCACACTCACATTCCAGAATTTTAGACTGATGCATTAATGACATTTTCCATGAAATCACATGTTCAGATTTAATAAAAAATAATAATAATAAAGGGATGGAAGAACTTATCTGTTTCTAAAAAAGCCAACAACATTGACTATATCTACTTGAAAACTGTTGGCCTGTTAACAACAATCTTCAAAAATGTCTTCTTCTCTCATGGCTACAACCAGAGCATGGCTACACCTATTCATTCTAGTGATTTATTCTGCACAAGTAGTTAACATTAAGTTAACTAGCATTAACATTAAGTTGATTATTTAACTAGCATTACAATTAGCATTACAAACACTTGGTATGTACAGTATGTTGACTAGTTTATAGGTGAATTAATCAACTGTTATTTTATAACATTAAAATATTTTATTCTTATAAATTATTATATTACAACATTATAAAATGCTGAACATTCAGACCCATTAGAGATAGTTAATTGTATTCATCCTCTAGTAATATCACACAATTTAAAAACAAAGAAGAAGAAACTTTAAAAAAAATATATATATATATGAAGCCTGTCAGAGCCATAGCCTTGTATGCAGCAATCCAACATATAAAGCAACAGTGTTTTGGAAAAGTATGAATACCAAAAAATATATATTTTTAAATAAAAACATCTTAAATGTCTTAAAAGCCAATTTTGTACAATAAAAAATGGAAAGAGGAAAGACGGCGTCACTTCTGAAATGTATACTAGTTGTGCAATAACAAAGCAAAATCACACATCTATTGTTTATATTTTTATGTTTTGTTAGCACTGCACCTCAGGCAAGACACATCTGATTTGCAAGGATCTCCCCCCCCCAACTAGCAACTTCTGCTCAAAGCACTTCAAAGTGGTTTTTCTATGTCTTGGTTGCCATGCTCATTTCCTCTGAGAAACCGATAGACCTCACAACACATGGCCCAGATTTGCACTCACACAGCCTGGTCCCATTAAAGCATGTTTCCACATCTCAGTTTATGACGCATGTGACCCAACTTGAGAGCCTTTTAGTGCTGCTTTAAATATTTAAAACTCCTTCAGAGTAATGTCAATGTTAATTATAATGAAAATGTAAAAACCAACATCAACAAATCATCTTAATTGTTATAAACTAGGGCTGTCAAAAGATTAATCACGATTAATCGCATCCAAAATAAAAGTTTGTGTTTAGATAATATATGTGTGTGTACTGTGTATAATTATTTTGTATATATAAATACGCACACATGCATGTATATATTCAAGAAATATTTGCATACATATACTGTATATATATTTATATAGTTTATATTATATATAAATATATATTTTTTTATAAATAACACATTTTTCTTAAATATATACATGCATGTGTGTGTATTTATATATACAAATTTAATTATACACAGGACACACACATATATTATTAAAAACAAACTTTTATTTTGGATGCGATTAATCGCGATTAATCTTTTGACAGCCCTATTATAAACGAAACCTTCACTGAATTAAATGAAGAGACTTTGATTTCCATCACCACCTGATTCACATAGGAAATCAAAGTCTACTTGAAATTAAGAACTGTTTTGTGCACCCAAGCTTTGTGAGACCATGACTAGGTGTTTATATGACAACATGTAGTTCAGGATGCACATTTGCAGTTTTTAAATTAAATTACCCTTTATTTTGAATTAAAACAACATTAAAATAAACTATGAATTAAATATTTGAAACATTAAAATGTTTCCAAAACTAGTCATTTATAATGTATTAATCAAGGGGTGTTTGAACAGTTTGAACTTATTCTGTACTAGGAAACACTGACTCGTGAAATGCACACCAAAAATGTGTTTTTGGCTTGGCACCCTTGACATCTGCAGTTAAACACATTAATAAGAAACGCCCTCTACACCAGCTGCTGTTGAACATAGACAAGAGACCAACTCTCATATACTCACATATATCACTGAAAGCAACCAAACATATCTGGACATGCATCATAATGCTTAAATAAAACATTTTGACCTGATTAGCAAGTCTTGTAAGTTCTACATTTTTTTCGCTCTTCTTGAGAGCTGCTGTATTGGTCAGGTTTCGCCTCTTTTCTTTTTTTGAGCTTTGTGTTTCTTCACTCCTGGGGATATAGATAAATGTTTTCATGAAGCACATTTGTCAAGGGTCACCACATGACTTTCCACTGAATATTTCAAATCTGGACTAGACCAATGTTTTTCAGGCCAATACGAAATAAAATCTGACAGTTTTACCAGATAATTACTTATTTCAACTCCAGCTATATTTATGAGTATGAATGTGTGAACCACATCACATCTGGAGCACTTGTGAGCTCAAGATCGATAGATCTTAAACAAAGCACCTGAAAGGATTTCTGCTCCAAGAAAGAAAATGCACAAACAAAACACACAATATAGACATGATCTAATGAATATGGCAATTAATTCACTCAAATGTATACACAGTTTGGATAGCAGTTCGAATGTCTAAGAAAACCTGTGCATAGTGATTTTTCAAAAAGTCAAAAGTCATACAGGTTTGTAATAACATGAGGGCGAGTAAAAAAATTACTGATTTTTCATTTTTTGGTGGACTATCGCTTTAAAGTGGTCCTATTATGCTTTTTCACTTTTTAAACTTTAGTTTGTGTGTAATGTTGCTGTTTGAGCATAAAAAAGATCTGCAAGGTTCAAAGTCCTCTCCAAAGGGAGAGATTTATATTTTATCCACTTTTCAAGAACTACAACGATCGACACGTTTAGACTACAAGACAATTTTTCTGGATCTTATGAAGTCACAATGTTCCTCATTTAAATAATCCGTGCCCACGGAAATACGCAGAAAAGGGGAAGAGGCCTGGCTGAGCTGCATTAGACAACAATGTTGCAAATTTGCCTGTGAATGCTTTATATAAATACTAGGGGTGTAACAATACATCGATATGGATCGATGCATCGATCAAACGTCTAACGATACGATGCATCGATGCCACACGTAAAATATGATATGAGGTACCTTTCTTTTAACACTCTCCACGTAACGTCCGTCCGTCCGTCTACGCATTTCTGTCAAAGCGCGCATTTCCGTTTACTCACCATACTGTCTGCCGGTGTGTCTTTGTAACGTTAATCTCTTCAGCTGAAATAGACGCTTGACAAGATTGACTGAGAGATTTGAACCGAGGCATCGGAGCTTGTGTCAGCATAAATGGGCGTGCCAGATGAAGCCTCGATTTGAGGCTTGTGCATAGACAGTAAAAGATATGGACACAGCGACCCCATTGGATTCAACGGAGAAAAGTGAAGTTAATTAGAAGCACTCACTTCCTGATGGTCGAGCGTACTGCGCAGACTCAAACTGAGCTTGACGACGTAGATGTGACGCGAGCAACCTGTCTGTCTTCTAGTAGCTGTGCCGAGAGAAATCTGAATCATTCCCTTCCGAAACTTGCAGAGACGGAGAGTGTGAGTAGGATGTGTCCATGAGCTAGGAGCAGGAGAAACTTTTGCTAAGTATTCTGATTAATTATTTTGTCATTTTGCCTCCACGTCCCCCCGATTGCGCGCAAGCTTCTCTTCCTGTCCATACGGTAATTTCTCTACTGTGCGACAGAGAGTCGCGTGGTTATGACGCAATCGTTAGCCTATTTTTACAAAAATTGCTTCGACGGGGCCATAACGTAAGATACAAGGTAATGGAGCCTTTTATACATTTTCGTGTTTCTTTAGAAATAAATAATGGACAAATGGAGTCTTTAAACGCCTCAGATGTAAAGTTAATCGCTGTCAAAGTGACGCCAAAATGAATGGGAGTCAATGGAATGCTAACAGCAGGTGATGGTCTGCTAATCAATGGCGGCGCCCGGGGAAGCTTCAATGTTTTATGAAACATTGGCCCCCTGGGCTTGTGTTGTTAGCATAGAAATCAAGTGATCAATGACAAACGAAGCCTTGCTTTCTGTCCAATCACATGCGCGATTCATTTTGCCGACACGTGATTGGACATAAAGCAAGTACGTTTTCATTCAGACTTATTCAATTACATTTTAAAATACCCAGTTGTAAAATTAATATAAGGAATATAATTTCTTTCAGGAAAATTAAATATTTGCCATATGCAATTCATATATATGTACATCCCAGATAGCAACATAGTGTCTGCCCAGATCCGGCCCACATCTGGGCCGTGTGGTATCCATGTGTACCAGATGTGGGCCGGATCCAGGGGGGCAATCATTCGGAAAAAATTGAAGCTTCCCCGGGCGCCGCTATTGATTAGCAAACCATCACCTACTGTTAGCATTCCATTGACTCCCATTCATTTTGGCGTCACTTTGACAGCGATTAACTTTACATCTGAGGCGTTTAAAGACTCCATTTGTCCATTATTTATTTCTAAAGAAACACGAAAATGTATAAAAGGCTCCATTACCTTGTATCTTACGTTATGGCCCCGTAGAAGCAATTTTTGTAAAAATAGGCTAACGATTGCGTCATAACCACGTGACTCTCTGTCGCACAGTAGAGAAATTACCTTATGGACAGGAAGAGAAGCTTGCGCGCAATCGGGGGGACGTGGAGGCAAAATGACAAAGTAATTAATCAGAATACTTGGCAAAAGTTGCTCCTGCTCCTAGCTCATGGACACCTCCTACTCACACTCTCCGTCTCTGCAAGTTTCGGAAGGGAATGATTCAGATTTCTCTCGGCACAGCTACTAAAAGACAGACAGGTTGCTCGCGTCACATCTACGTCATCAAGCTCAGTTTGAGTCTGCGCAGTACGCTCGACCATCAGGAAGTGAGTGCTTCTAATTTACTTCACTTTTCTCCGTTGAATCCAATGGGGTCGCTGTGTCCATTTCTTTTACTGTCAATGGCCGGATCTGGGCCGACACTATGTTACTGTCTGGGATTATTCTTCCATAATATTGATATTCATACTGGCATTAAATGCCACAGTTTAATGGTTAAATTAATTTATCACAGAGAGAATTTATATCACAGAAATTCTTTTATTTGTGCACACGTGGTGGCTCCTTCGTCCGACAAAGCTTCTTTCACAGAGTTATGGCTGCTTTATTTTTTGCTTAACACCAGATGGCGCTGTTTTCAACACTCTCGAAGCTTTGAATCTATTCCGAAACAATCAGGGGAAAGCCTCAGTGCGTCATGAGGCTTCATTTGCTATCCCTAACAAAAGCAAGTGTTGTGCCGAATTCTGACCCCCGCCAAATTATTACCCCCTAGTATTGGTAGGTTTAGGATTAGTTGTGGGGGAGGGGTTAGGATTAGGCAATTAGGCATATAAGGGAAATAAAAGCTGAAAATTTTTAACGGAATCTTGATCTTAAAGATTAACCGAGTGTTTTATTATGTATCATAGCAATTACTTGTTTTTGTTTAACTCTGAAACATGATATGTGGAGTTATCTGCTTTTGCCAAAAAAACAACAGTTGGAGTTATCTAAAAAAAAAAAACTTTTAATATATAAAAAACATACTTTCAATTAACTTTAATTTTGCAAGTTACCTGTATTTTTTAAGTTGTTATTATTACTTAATTAAAACAACCCAGCTGCAGTCTGATTGATATTACTTGGAATGCACATGAAAAAAAAAACATGATTTATGAAAATGAACAAGAACAGGGTTATCTGTTTTTGCAAATTAACTCTTCTGTTGTAAATGTCTGAATAGGGAGAGGGCGTGCAATTTTCAGAGTTTAATTGAACATTCATGTTTTGGTTGCATTTGTGAGTTAATAAAAATGTAACTGGATGTGTAAACTTGGCACATAATATCTAAATATCAATAAATCAATCGATATAGCCCTGAATCGAATCGTAATCGTATCACAGAGCTTTTTGAGGTATCGGCAAATATCGTATCGCTGGCTGAGAGAATCGATATCACATTGTATCGTGATGAACTGACCGATTTACACCACTAATAAATACAATATAGGTAGGTCTAAATCCATGTGATCACTTATATCAATGTTATATATATCATCATATCATCCAGCCCTAAAACTTGTATAGTTTTTTGTCAGTGTTTATTTAAAAACATCTGATTATGCTTAATAAGCCGACAACGAACGTGGTCATCTAAACGCGGAAACCCGTTCTCTTTTATCGGAGTAAGGTCATAAACGGCTTAAGCATAAATCGGTCGACACAGGTAGTTTTTTGCCTATTAATCCGATTTCGTGCAGCATGTAAATGCATTAACCTGCTTGATGGCTTATTGAAGTGTGCATGTGTGAAATGTGACAGGAACAGAGTTCAGAGAGAACAGAGAACTCAAGCGTTTTGCAGGGAAGGAAGAAGGTAATATATCACAAACGTAGACTCTTTCATGACCCAGAAAATTATAAAAATGTCCTCTCATCGCATGCAGCAGAAGTAGAAGTTGTTCAGTCAAAACGCTGCATCTGTAACTGCATGAGAAGATAATATAAGTTTCCCGTAAGTTTCCCGCTGACATGTTGAAATCTTTATTTAACATCACAACCGACATAACTAATTAATTACTCGGAGTCAGATAGCTCAGAGTTATTGTCAAATGTAGCAAAAAATGTGTTTTGTGTGTTTTTCGCAACATTCACTCTGAAATCCAATGCTACCGCTCAGTCTTTTTGCCACTTAGTGGGCGTGACTGCATTCACTCCAGCTGACGGTGACGTCACACGCATACCCTCTATTTGTATGCTTTAGTACAGTCAAAAACTTACATACAGCACCTTTAAGTCTGAATCAGGCTTGAATTGGTTTGATATTTATACTTATATCTTAATATTTACATCTGAGTAGAGCTCGCGGTTATGGTAAGGGGCGTGAGATTTCCTAAACACACGCTAAGTGCTGCTAATCACAAGATACTTGGCCAGCCAATGACAGCACATTTCGTATTTCGGATGGAGGGGTTTCATTGAAACAGGACCTAGACGGTGCGTTAGAGACAGACTGGGTAGGTGCTGTAATAATGTAAAATATGTGAAAAATAATGTTTTTTGAACAATCAAGCATGAAAGCATTTTCTAGTACACCCCAAAAACAAAATCATGACTTCGTAAAAGGGCTTAATAGGACCCCTTTAAATAATACACACAAGAAAAGATCCTACAGCTGTAGCTTTCTCTGTTACTTCAGCCACATAACTAAGCATCCAGGTTATCTTGGATGTATGCATTTTCTAGCGTAGTTGGCTGGTATCACACTAACATGAACCCTGACCTCCCTGCCAAGGACAGAGAGCGTCCTATGCAAAATGTATTCCTAATTAACATGTCAGACTTAATTTCTTTGTGCTTAAAAAGTGTCAGCCAGGGCACAGCACAAAAAAAGCATGTTCATTATGCTCAATTAGGCTTTGCTGATTAAATTATCCTGGAAACATCAACCCTCAACAACACGCACAACTATTAGGCCTAGCCTGTAACTATGTGCTAGCTCTAAGTTCAAAAGAATAATAAAATATGTGAGCGATCACAACTGGTTTCATCTAAAATAAGAGCATATGACTAGATAATATAAAATGTTTGACCGCTTGTGATGATATTAAAAAAAATATATTAAAAAAATCTTCGTCATGAGCTAAATTTAGTTGATATCTTACAGATGTTTTAATGGTTATTGGTAATAGAGAGTTTATCATGGTAGGTTACAACCCATATTCACATACATATAAACGTAGAAATACTCTTAGAAAGACATCAGATATGAATGATGGTGGTGGTGGTGGCGCAATGGATAAGACACATGCCTTTGGTGTGAGAGACCCGGGTTCGAATCCACTGTGAGACACCAATGTGTCCCTGAGCAAGACACTTAACCCCTAGTTGCTCCAGAGGCGTGCGACCTCTGACATGTATAGCAATTGTAAGTCGCTTTGGATAAAAGCGTCAGCTAAATGAATAAATGTAAATGTAATGTAAATGAATGATGTTGTTGACTGCCTTGGGAAAAGCATGATGGTAAAATAATATCCTTGGGGCTGTTCTCAGATCAAGCAATTCAGGCATTCACCCACAAACCCAGAGACAGACAGCACAGCTGTATCACTCTTTTATCTCCCACTCCCTGTGTACGAGACATTCAGTTATGAGCAATAACTATCATTATGTAGATGGGCAGTTTGCATTAGAGCTCCGTCTGCCTCAGACCGCAATGCGAGTTGTGATGACACAAACCTTTGTATTAATTCCTAATGACATGCAAATGGGGCTGCAGAAAAAAATGTGAGTAAATCTACAGCATAATTGCTCAAATTAATTTGTTTGTAAATAAAACATAAATTTACATTTATTAATACATTTATTAATATATATTTTGTTTACATATATTAATCAAAATAAGCATATGTTGCAAATGCTCTAATGATAATTATCTTCAGAACATGAGTAGGTCAAAATTTGCTGCTTTTATACAGTAGTTTAAATCTAATTAATTGGTGTGTAAAACACTAGTTTCGATGTATGGGTCACTGATTATAAAATATGCATGCAACAAACTGTATAACTGCACAATTCCTTATTACTTTACAAAAAACATTAATGCATTGGTGTTTTCACAGGGGATGAGGCTCGGGGAGGTTCCCTTTAGAAACCCACACAAGCAGTATAATGTGTTTATGCTTTAAAGTTCTGCAGATCTAAGAGTTTTTGTCTGTTTCTGCTGAAGTGAATTTCCCTCATCCAACAAACACACACCCACCACTCATACATACACTCCCTAAAACACACACCCACGGTTCCAGTTGCAGAAACACAAAGCTTTATTGTTCAAGTCCGAGTTAGTCAGAACCCACACAGTCCTGTTAAGGCTTGCATGCAGCTGAAAACACCATCATGAACATGATTCGGGTGTTTATGTGCGCTACTGGGCGACTGAACATACTATTTAAAAAAATGACAACATCTTTAAACATTTCAGGAACAAAAGGCAGAAGGCAGAGAGATTTGAAAATGGGGACTTCATTGTTAATGCAAAATATACACAAGTTTTGAGAAAAAAGATGGAATACCCTTAAGTGGATTATAGCAATAAATAAAAAATGCAAAAACAACAACAGGTTTTGCACACATTGGTCGGCCAAACAGATAGTCTCACACTATTGGATGAGTCAGTGTTGCTGCATTGGACTGGTGGGGTGGGGATGCTCAAACAAACAGAGCAATGTTTTGAAAATGCCATGGGATATTTGGTGTTGAAATATTGAGACATTAATGTCTGGTACAAGGGTGTGGTGTTTTGTTTATACTTGTTAAAGTGCTGCTTTTAAAAACCACAGTCTCTCTGGACTGTAATGTATGTGTTTGAGAGCTGGTGAGGGAATCAAAATGTGAAACTAACACTGGAACTGTTTAAGAAACTCAGAAGAGAACTGACAACCATATTTAGCTGTAAAAAGGGGTACACACATAGTAACATGAATAAAAATATATCTTTATAAATCCATAATCTACATTCAGATTAACTCTGGCCATACTCTGTCATAACGTATTATTCCAAAATATGTTCCATCATTCTAGATCAGAGCTTTTTAAACTTTTTGATGTCAAGTACCCCCAAATACGCTGAAAACAGTTTCGCTGTGTTTTTGTAGAAACTGTGAATCATTTCTTTCCAGGATTCTTTGATGAATATAAAGTTCAAAAGTACAGCATTTATTTGAAACAGATTTAACAATGTAAAAGTCTTTTACTGTCTCTTGATCGGTTTCATATTTTTACACCATTTTCTCTGAACTCTTCTGTGGCCCCCCTTGCACTCTGTTTGGATCACCCTGATCACTTTAGAAAGCTTCCAGAAAAAGCAGGATTCTCTTGTCATTGTTGTTACACAAATCAAAAAGGATACTGATTAAACAGAAATTGAGGGCAGATGTCCATAACAAGAAATGAAAGATCTTTTATTAGAACTGACTTAAATAACTACTAAAAAGAGATTTAGCGCTGCATGATAAATGTGAGCAGCAAAACTAGACACACCAGCAAAAACAACATCCCTCCAAAAGAAAAAAAATAGAGAAAGAAACAAGTAGTCCTCATGAGAAAAGGCATTGTGCTGGTTAATTGTCCTTTGCTGAACACTCAAGTGCTTGTGAGTTTGCTTGAGTGAACTGAAACTTTCATTACCCTTGAGCCAACCTCTGCTAACCCCCCACAGTGACTGACACAGACACACACACACAACACACACATCCTCAGGGACACATTTACAACTTCTTGCTATTCCAATCTCTCTGCCTCATCACCCATTCCATCTCATTCACACTAGAGGCTCTGTTCTAAAGTCACTAGATGCTCTGCATTCACTACTTACTTTTGGGTCAGTGCACATGTACAGGTGCAAGAAATCTTTTTAGATGTCCTGAGAGCAGATTGTAGCAGCTAACCAGCCTCTGTTTTTTTCAAGGAGGAAAAAAAAACCAGCATTTGGAGTTTGGACAACACTTAACATGTAAATGAACAACTGAGGTTAATAGCACACATAATCTGCTGTTAGCAAGCTATGTTTGAGAATAGTGCATTGAATATGTTTGTGAAAGAATAACAAACACTTCAGAGCGGTGTAATTAACTTTTGTTGAAAGGTAATTAGCTAAGCTATGAAGAAAAAGACCTCATACTGAGTACCATTATTGCAGTCCTGGAGAGAAAGACAGAGAAAGGCAGAGAAGGATGGAAAGAGAGCCAGGGAGGAATTGGAAACAAAAGCACCGCTGGAGGCCTGAAAAGCATTGTGAGAATGTGAAACACATAAGATCCTTAGAGCACAATAGACAACTACTGGAAACCTCTGACTTTCACCAAGAAACTCTCTCTTTCTCCTCCCCTCTCTCTTTCACAGCTGTATTCATTGAGGTCAAGCGGTACACTTTTAAATTGGATTTAGTCTGGTTAAAGTTGAGGCATACTTTAAACTTCCTCTTCATTTATGGCAAATGTAACTGAACAACTTCATAACACTTGGAGCGTGATTGTTCATTCATAAAGTGTAATATTAGTTTTTGTTAATGTACACATGGTGGTGCGTCTGGGAACAACAGTCAGGCGCTGCAAGCTACCCAGAAGGACCCCCTCTATCCTTTTCTTCATAGCTCTTTTCATCCTTTCTTGGGAACTCATTCAAGGATGAATAAAGCCTAACTCAAGCTATCCATTCACTTATCCGCCATGCTGAAAGAAGGGAAGGGAAATTGCAGAGCCTAGCATTCAAACAAACTCATTCATTCCAAATGACTGTCTTGCCCAACATCTATTCATTTCACATTCTCATATATATCTGACTTATATTTATACTTATATATATACTATTTAGTGCTGCTTTCAGTTTTTTTGGACTCTCTTTCTTTGCTCAAAGAATCTTCCTTCAAACGGCCTTCTCCCCCTACAGCAGTCACTCCTGAGAGACATGAAGGTCAATGGAAGTTCCACTAGCTGCATCTGCAGGGCTCGTTTTTGTGTGTGTATGAGTTTGTGTGTGTGGGAGACTGTTGCTTTTGGCATTATGATGGATGATGAACTTAGAACCAGGCTGTGTATTAGAAACAGGCTGTGCATCAGTGCTATGGTCAGTTATCTTGATGCCAGGAGGCCTAATGTGTGTGTGTTTGTGTGTGAGACAGAGAGGGTTTCATATTCAACTTAGACAAGTTAAGGAAAATGAAAAATGAAAAATACCCCATGAGCTCACGCTGTCTTCCATCATCTCAATGTCTCATACACGCACGTATCAGAGTATCAGTCACACCCACTGGCTCATCCAAACAGGCTCAGGTTTGTGAGAATGAAGCTGCAGACAGTCTTGTTAGGCAGAAGATTTACAGAAAAGGAGAGAGGGATGGAAAATATGCAGGAAGGATGTCCAATTCTAATGACGTCCAGATGGACCAACCACAACTATCTGTTACTAAAGGACAACTCTTAAAGTAAACACTTTTTTATAAATTTTATTTTATAAATTCTCAAATTCTTACTTTATTCTTCCAGGATGGCAGGAATAAATTAATAACAGGACCTTTCAAGGAAAAAGTTTAATGTATAGTTAAAATGAACATTTTCATAGCCAGTACATGTCCAGTAAACAATCCAATCTAGTCTCAGTGGACACCAAAATAAATGGACGTCTGGAAATATAGCCTAGTCAAAAATGACATGAACTACTGGCAACACTTTAGCCTATGAAGCGATGCAATGGGATCACAGCGAGAGTGTGATACTAGCTGAACCTGATTTATACTGTATAGTCGCTCGAACACCTTTACAAAGATTTGCGAAATTCTTTAATGCTTGACTTGTGAGAATCAGACATGCTGGCATGTTAACTTTCAATTGAGAAGTGGGCAGAAAAAGAGATCAGAAAACTGCAACAATCACTAAATGTGATTCTCTCATGCGGTTTGTGATCAGATGTAATAAATCTCTTAAAAACTGTCATCGCTAATTAAACTATTCAAGTTTATGTGTGAACATGAATGCCATTGTACATTTCAGTGTGCATGTATTCATAATAGAATCTAAACTGAATGTTTTGAATAGCTTTTACTGCAAGCACTAGTTTATGTATAAAAAGCTAGTCCGCAAATGGGAGATTCCACCTTCGCTCACTTCGCTCCACCAAATTTAGCAACAAACTATTAATTTTGTTGTATTGGTAGCAAGAGAAACACACCCAGCTCTTCACTCCTATTAATAAAGTCTTTCCTGACACAGCACTGCAGATGGCCAGCGCACTCTATAAATAATGCTTTATCTGGGCCACGAGTCGAGAGACAGACACTTTATGTGTACAAGAGATGCACATCACTAAAACTCGAGCATATGAAGAGATGAAGCTACCTGCCTGTGAAGGTACAGTACAAGTAAGAGAAAAACCATTACAGGGTACAAGCAGACATAAGATGCTCAATGTGATGGGTCTGAGCTGCCAAGATATAGCTTTATATTGTTGCCATGGTATAAAAGATTGATAATCCAGGGCCAAAGGCATGACCCAAGCTCTGGGGTGGTCTACAGCCCACGGATTCAATGTTATGATAAGATATCATAACTAAATCACTCCCTGTGAGACTTCACAGTGAGAATTTGACCTTTGCAAATGGTAAAAAAAAATCTCCAGTAGTGCATTGCAATTCAAGAAGCTAACAGATTTCCTACAAGAAACAGACACTCAGACTTCAGACTTGAACCTTACATGGATTTTTAAATGAGATCTCAGCACAGATTCAAATATTGCAAGGAGTGACTGTCATGCTCACTAATGAGAAAAAAATGCTATGGTAAAAAGTATAACCCCTAAGAAGAAATTGAGGACGGAGAGAGAGAAAAGGAGAGGAGCCAAAGGGAGGGGGTGACAGAGACAGACTGAATACAAACCTAAACCCAACCCTTTGGATGAACTACTTAAGACTTGTGGGGGCCCTGCATTCTCACCATCTCTTCTTTTCTCAGAGACTCCCTCTGTGCAGTTTCAGAGCTGTTTCTCCTAAACCATCTAAAGCAGATGGGCGATATACTACTTTTAATAAATATTAATAACTATAATTCAAAACCATGCTTGTTAAGTAAAGGACTTTCTTCACTTTTTGCCAAAAGAGACAGCAACAGTCCCTTGACCCCTTAAAACAACTGTTTCTTAACCCAAAAAGTAGTGTTCTGGTGGAAGGTATATGCTCAATTTACCTATAATCAGTGGCGGCTGGTTGGTTTTAAAATAGAGGCGGCGGCACACAAAATTTTAGCGGTCTGATTTTTTAACTGCTTTAAAATGGCTTTTTTGGTCACTTATCTACCTAAATATTTATAGAAAACGACACAGACATCAAGACAATATAAATATAAGTTCACTCACCTAGCCTATCACTTAAGGCAAAATCCATTCTTCTGTCTTTTTAAATGTTCGTGTTAAAAGAGCATGTTTGGCTGTTTAGTGAAGCTGATTGCTGTAGCCTATATCCAACTTAGGCATGGGGTCTTCCTTCATTTTTAATTTGTAGCTGTTGTTTGAATGGTAGTTTAGTAAATTTGTTTGCGATCATATATTCAATATATCTACTCTCCATAGTTACATCAGCGGTAGCAGTTCAAACTAATATCACGTAATTTAAGCTTGATGAATTTTATTAACATTAAATCGTACTTCACAACTTTGGGTAGGCAGGGCCTCCCTTGCCTCCCCTGACAAGCCGCCACTGTCTATAATAGCTTTCAAGTATTAGGGAAAAAAACTGAAAGTCTTTGTGAGGGTTGACTCTGTTTTTATCAACCAACTTGAACTCAACTGTGTGTTTTGGCATTTAGAAGTGTCTGAACACGTTTACCATTCACTCAGCCTCAGGATCTATCTGTCTGGGGCAGGAAAGTAATGGTTATCACAAGCTACACAAGGCTGATTCACATATAAGATTATGTAATGTTGTACTCTTGGCCTACTTTGTTGTTTTTCTCCATCAATAGAAATGAGAGATCGTTATTATACAAAACACACACATACACAACCACAACACTCAAGGTACACATGTGAGAGACATTAGACTGTAAGGTTTTTTGTTTTTTTTTTGTCCAAAACTCACATGTAGTTCCCATCCTGTCAAGGCATGTAAAGTAGGTTACAAACTAGGTTACAGAGTTCTGTTTCTGAATTTTGAATACTTGAAAACAAGAACATTAAACCTCTTCTCTATGGTGTAACACCATTTACACAGCAGTTAGTTCCAATTTGATTGGCCAAGAGGCATGAGTGCTGATATCATGCTGCCTTCTAGTGCACTTGGAAAACCCCTACTTACAATCTGAGCATTAACTATTTTGACACATGCATTCAAGAATATTTTATTTTTATATTACAATTAAGTGACATTTATTTTTATATGAATTGCATTTATATCACTTATTTAAGGTTAGTATTTAGCAAAAACATTGTAAAAAAGCAATACATGCAATGCGAGTGATTAAAGGCAGGATGAAAAAGAAATTGAGACCATCTCCCCTACTGTGAGGTGTATCCAGGAGGAATGGATTCTCGAACAAGAACATTTTTTAGGGCAGGACTGGATTGTTGTCGATTTCTAATTACTGCGATCATGTGTGAATGACAGATTTTTGGAGGTGTGGATTTATGAATTGTCAATTTTGTGGTGACTTTAACATTTGTTGTCTAAAAGTTCATTTGTACAAAGCACCTTGATATTACAGAAATGCTAATTTAGATTAAAAAAAAAAAAAAAGTAAATTAGCAAAATTATGAATTACCATCCACAACAAAAACAAGGTTCAAGCGTCTGCACTATTATTGTTTCTCTTAGCGGAAATGAAAAACCTGGAGTGGAGCCGGAGCGGAGTGATAACAATCCTTTGAAAGTGAAGAGGAATTTGCTGCAGCTCCACTAATAGCCTACCTACTCACAGACACGTCAAATGTTTTGGTTTCGTTTGGAACAAATTCGCATAGACAAAAATAAACGAACTGTAAAGTAAATTTACCCGGCATTACCTTTTTATTAAGTGTAAAGGTTGTATAGCGATATCATACCAGCTGATTTTGCTGTTGTTCTAAAAATCGTGCCTATATTCAGTACAGCATATCTTTTTATCCGTTCAATATTGGTTATATATAAACTACATTCGAGAATGCGCATCTACGAGACAAGGACAAAGGCAGCAGCTCAAGACGGATAAGTCGGAACATGGAAACACCTTGGAATTTATGACTTGAGGAAGAGTAAATTACTGCAATCTACTTTCCTCTTAAATGTGTACAAGAATAACAGTTTCGGCTACAGTCTGTCGAATCCTCATGTGTCTCATGTTTTAAATAACCTTGCGCAGTGTAAAACGACACAGAAGAAGGCGAGAAACCGTATAGCTTTTCTAGTGATGAACAGGTTATATGTCAACGAAAACAATCCCGCTCCACTTAACAGAAACTGAAAGATTTTCCCACTCATATTCTTTCTGCAAGAAGCGAATTCACACAGGCTACCGCTTGAAAACAGCTGCTGATAAACATCGCCTGTAGCATAAAAACAGCACATCACAACAGCACAGCAAAAGCACATGCTCAACCCCCATATAGGCTTATTCATTATAATGCATCGCGATTATTATATATGATATAGCCTATACATTAAAAAAAGAATCAATATAGCACCCACCAAATATTTAGAAAAACTAAAAGTGCCAATGAGTAGGCTATGAAAAGAAAAGAATATGCACAGCTCATTATACGCTTTTAGATAAGATGCACACGTATCATTTTCATTTTGATGAAAATGCATTCTGTTTTCTCATAATGCCATTGTTTAAAAGTCCTATATAACAAAGTTATAGTCTGTCTGCCACATGAGAAAAACAGACATACGCAACTTATCGCTTTAGGTCATGGCGTGAATACCTGATTCCACATCCCTATAGCCATAACAAACTCCTGTCATAAATGAAGATTATACTCGAGTCCACGAGCACTCACCTTCCGCCGTTAATTCTCCTCGGGTGATCTGGAAAACACTTCCCAAAGTGTGTAAAACTAGAGCAATTCCCACAAACAAATCGAGCGTGCTTGAACCCGCCATCTCAGATATCCACTGAGGATGATGTCCTCAGTTTCTTTTGCTCTGTCGCCGCCAAAGAAAATGTAAAATAAAGACAAACAGCGTGTGGTGGTCAGTCGCTGAGCATTCCGCGCTCCCGCACTGTGTGTGTGTGTGTGTGTGTGTGTCGCGCGCGCTGCTGAAGCTACTGCCTCACCGCCGCTCCTGTGATGCGAGGGATCGCGACGCGCTTCCGATAACGCGTTTCCTTGAGACTCCAGACCCAAACAAATCCTAGCAAGCAGAGTTCAAGATAGTCTAGAAAAAAGACCAGTCTAGCTCGCCTCTTATCACTGCATACACCACGAAACTAGGAGGTGTAGATGGCGTCACACATGTACCACCAAGAGTGTCCTGACTCTGATGGGGGCTTCACAGACATGAAGTGGATTTGGAATTAGACGGTTCACTGATTCTTTAGACATGAGACAAAACATGTCACACAAATTTATCTGCCTTTAGTTGTTTTTTTTTTTAAGTTTTTTTTTTAAATAGCAACAGTTCCACTTTAAAAATAAGCAGAGATTATCACTAATAGGCTATTTTTAACACAAATACACAATTGCATTAGATTCAAACTAGTTTTAAAACTACAAATTTGTATTTAACTTTATTGAATCATTATATTAAATAAAATACAAATATATATTAAATAAAATATAAACATTATAATATGCTGTAACAAAAAGTTAATTTTAAAAAATGGTTTCACAGATGTGACCCTACTTTTTGTCAACATCGTAAGACATGATTCGTTTTAAAATTCACGTAATAATCATCAAACCAGAACAAATTTACAGTGCGTAAATAAAGACTTAACTTGTCTTTTCTATAAATAACTGAGACATGAAAAGGTTGAAAAATGAAAGCCCATAATTAAATAGCCTAAACGAATAGGCATATTTTAATGTATATAAAATAATACATAAAAACTCTTACAAAAATGTATAAAAATATCAGTTTTGTAGTATCTTTAACCCAAGTGTCAAGAACTAGTGATTTACATCATTTATTACTAAATTATATTCATGAGAATTATGGAACAGAACTGGTTGTGTTTAATCGCTCTACAGATTGCTCTTGATGTTAGTACAGTAAATTTGGTAAAGATTGCCTGCGTTGTCCCAGAGGCAAGACAGGCAATGGAGGGGGTGAACAGGGGGATCATTAATGTTTGGGAATGGCACTGGCAGGCTTTTCCACACTGTCTGCCAAGCAGAGTCCCTCTAGAGGACAGAGAGGCAGTGAGCTGTGGTTGAGCGCTAACCACCTCCCTCTGCTCCTTCAGATCAGGACAAGCAGCCTAGCAAAAACATTTAAGGATGAAGCATTCTAAAGCCGCCACATTAGCATTCCAATTTAAACACCCTTACAGTGATGCATCAAGAGCCAAAACACGTAGAAACGCTGACTGAAAACCTTGGTCTCGGAACTGAGGACCTTGATTTATTGTGCTCATAGCCTATTTATGGCAGTATTTCTTAGATAGGGGTTTGCAAGGTAATGTATTTATTTAACTAATCATGTTCCCATGATGTTATCTATAATCCTCTTTGAAGTCCACAAGCAACTGTAAACGAAGTATGTGCAAGTGTAAAAGTGTTAGTGTTTATGCATTCTGTATTAATAAGAACAATATAGGAAGCCACTGCATGTGTTGATTAGAATTGTTTGCGTGAAAATGAAAACCGATGATATCAAAAGAAAGTGAGAGAGGGAAACGACAGATTGGGAACAGTGTGTAAATGTTTCTGAGCTTCTGAAGATTTAATACAAAAATAATACATAATATTTAACGATTATTTTCTTAGTTTGAGTTGTCTGAATTTTTTTTTGTCAAGGATATAATTATTGTGTTTGAATATTATATGAATACCACATGTAAAGGTTATTGAGTCAATCCAACATTAAGCAGTTTTAAATTTACAGGCATTACCTGCCTAAATACTTCCCATTTGCCCTCTTCCCAGCATGCACTTAGATATGAATCAGTAATATAGTAGCACTGTTTGACCATTTTCACATACATTTCTGACAGAAATCAGATACCCTAATAAAATCATTACTCCGGTAAAAGTATTAAGTAGCCTACTCCGTTTCGATTTAACTTGAGTACAGAAGTATACGATTTTTAATGTACTTAAGTATTAAAAGTAAAAAGTACTGGCTGATTAATGTTAATGTACTAGACACGCAGACAGAGTTTAAAATAGCTCAGTCTGACTTCATTATGAATTATTATTAAGCCAGGCAGCACCAAACATTAAGGAGGTTTATGCATGCAGCAGATACTTAAAGCCCCTATTATGGATTTTTGAAAATGACCTTTCATGTAGTGTGTAATATAATATAGCTCTAAGTGAATGAAAGCATCCTGCAAAGTTTTAAATCTGAAAGTGCGTATATAAAGTTATTGTCTTTCAAAAGTAAGAGTCGACTCTGAGTCAATTAAATGAATCGTTTTTCAAACGAGTCATAAGCCCTTTCGTTGTCAAGACGAAAAATTAGCATATTGCCCGCCCACTTATTGCGCGCGCAGACACCAGGGAAAACGTGAACCTCAAACCTGCGCAGTCTGATACTTGTGGATACTGGAGAGCATCATGTCGAGAGGACGCTGTGCTCTAAAGCCATTTTTTTCACTGCCCAAGGACGAGCATGTGAAGAATCAGTGGTAGCCTACTACAATATCACTATTACCTAAAACTGTCTATAATGCAGATTGTCTGTCGTTCTCACTACTTTGAGGAAAGATTAAGCGTAGAGCAAGATTTGTTTTACCAAAGTTTATGTTAAATTGTCAGTCATTCACGCTAGAGCTCGCGGCTTATGTATGCACTGTTATTGAATTTCCACATGTTCACCGCAATAAATTAGAAAAATGCTCGGTAAATAAATAAGTATAAGTAAAATAATCGTTTTGTTGATGGACATGCACTTGCTGATGGTGAGGAATTACAGGGTGATTTCACCAAGTACCACATGTTCCTGGATCAACATCTTTGTTGATCCAACAACTTTCCAATCAACCAATCAGATTTGAGGGACAAGTTTACAGTTTATGTTAAGTTTAGGCTTTTAGAACCAGGGTGAGGTGCTTCAACATCAGTGTTATTCACCTACCATTTCACTCTGATTTTAGGAAAAAGTTATGGGTAGGGTTAGGTTTAGGGTTAGGGTAAGGACTACATTTTGGGACAGGAATGTTATTCCAGGATCAACAAAATATGTTGGTCCAGGAACATGTCTTACTTGGCAAAATCACGGTGACCGGAATTACAGTTGCAACATCATGTAGTTACCTCAATCTGAGTAGCGCATCACTGAGAAACGTCCTGTTCGAGTCCTTGCGATGGAGGTTCGGGTTGAACTAGATCTTCCAATGTTTCATCATCGCGCTCGGATATGGTAAAATCGACATCATTGTTCGTTACTGTGTTTAGTTTACGGTGTTGGAAGTAGGAAGCCTCAGGACACGCAGAGCTGACATTGTCATGGCAATGGGCGTTTTTGTTTTCGACACGCGCTGTACACGGTAGGCCAATTTACCAATATTATCTGCTGTCTGGCCAATCAGAGCAGAGTAGCTCGCGGAAAGGAGGGATTTAGAGAGACTGGTTCATAGCATCTGACGAGTCGTTTGAGAATCATTGAAAATGTGGTGATGTGCAAATGTATATTATGAGAAAATGAAATCTTTGATGCATGTAAACCTGTTGTAGGAGACTCCAAAACAACATTATAGGAAACTTTAATTTAGCATAATAGGGGCACTTTAATATATTTTGATCTGCAAGTAAGAAAACAATATATTTTATTACAAAACTTTTCATACACTGATAGCCATACTGATAATTACTGACAATTCAAGTGTGCAAACAAGTGGAAATAAAAAATATCAGTATAAAAAATGAGAAAAAACAATGTGTGTAAATAACAATTATAAACAAAATATAAAAGCATCACATAGGGCAATAATTGTTGAAAAATAATCCAAACAAAATATTTTTTTCTGGTAGCATGCTGTACAATATTTTGTTTAGATTATTTGTTACAGTCTGGCTTGGTTGATCATGTGATCTATGTAACCATGTGACTCCTTAAATTAAGATGGCTCCTGCACTTATAAACATTGTAAGCTTGGCATTGACAAAGGTGACATGACCGAAAAGTTTGCCCTTTTAAAAAAAAGAAAAGAAAAAGGTAAAATATTGTTTTTCTCTCGCATTTGATGACTTCTTCTTTGGTGGAGTGTGCAGACTCTCTTGATGTGTTTCTTTTTACTATTTGGAATTTGTCTATGCACCTCATTTGAACTAGTTTGAAGGCACGGTGAGTTCCTGACTATTCTCCAGTTATTTAATGGGCTTAAACAGCTGTCCCTTTTACAGACAGACAGTTATGACCTAATAATGATTTTCATTTTCAATAATAAATCCTAAAACTCTGCATTGGTAACTTTTCAGATCTCCTGTTCTTGGCTTTTTTGAGTCAGACTTATTGTGAATTAAGCCAATTGTTAACTCGACATCTGTCCGGATCATAATCAGTGAGTTTTTGACTCGAGAACAAATGCAATATCGGTCCAATTCGCAAAAGAATCGTTCAGTGCGATTTGTGAACTGACTTAACAGGTTGATTGAAAAGAATGAGATAATTTATGAATCGGACACTGTTATCGTGTCACAGAGCGAGTGACAATTTCTTCAGTTCAAAATAACGAGGAACGACGTTTTTATGAAATGTAGTGGAATTAAAAAACAAAAAAACAAAAAAAACGACATCATGCTTTGAAATGTATAAGTTTCCCAAAATAAAAATACTTCGATATATTACAGATACTTGAAAAATGTAGGCTACTTAGTACAGTAACAAAGTAAAAAGATTTCGTAACTGTCCACCACTGGGAATAATTATTCTGTCAGATACTCGCCTGAGGCTTTCGCTTGTTTTTAGTTTCTTTGACAGAGGCCTTGACTCTTTTCTCATCACTTCATTCAGAGAAGCACTGCCTGAGTTTACTTGGCTAACATTTGGTGAAAAATTGTCTCCATCTTCTATCTATAAATTACAGAAACGTCTGTCAGTATGTCTGTGTCTGTATGTCTGTTATTCGCATATTTCTCGAACCATTAGTCAAATGGATTTCAAAATTCAAAAAAGTGCAGCGCCAAGTTTGACGTTGTTTGGATTAGAAATGCAAAAGATATCGTTAAATATATCGGTAAAAGAAGCATTTAGAAGGTTGTGGTTTAAAAATAAACATTCTTAAACACTCTGTCAGCTAAACATAAAGTCAGCTACACTGTTTATTTCTGAATATTATATTTTATTCTGGTGCGCTTAACGTTATCGCTACTGTGTAATAGTAGCCTATAGGCTACTTTTCACCAACTAAACATATCCTATTCAATGCGTTCACAGTCTCTTTCACGGCCATCATTTGTAGCCTAAGCAAGCCTATTCACAAACTGTTAGCTCAAGCGTAGCGTTTCTCTGAGTTCACTGTGTAGCCTGCTCCCTCAAACGTGCACTTCAATTTTCCACATTTATTGTATGTCATTATGTCAGTATCAGTATTTGCTTTCTATCATGCACAAATAAAAATGTCACTGAACTTTTGCTGTGTAATTGTAACGATGAGCACTCAAACACACCGAACCAACAATTACTAAAAACACACAAAAACTGATTTTGCACGGGCACTTTGCACTATGAGCTAAATTATAGGGCTGGAGTTATGGTTATTCTAAATTAATATAAAATAATCAGAATTAGCATGATATTTATAAAAAAAAGAAAAGCCTGTGGTATGTCTATTATTGTGCCAGAAACAAACATGAAGATTTCTTCATTAACCATATTCAGCATTATACAATTAACAATCATGTCTTCAGTTTAGTTAAAGGGTTAGTTCACCCAAAAATGAAAATTCTATCAGTAATTACTCACCCTCATGTTGTTCCAACTGCGTAAGACCTTCGTTCATCTTCGGAACATAAATTAAGATATTTTTGATTAAATCTGAGAGTTGTCTCACTCCTCCATAGGCTTCTAAGGGACCGAAACTTGCTGGCCCAGAAAAGTTATTAAAGAGATCGTTAATATAGTCCAAGTGACTCCAGTGGCTCAATCTTAAGTTTATCAAGCGACGAGAATACTTTTTGTGCGCAAAAACAAACAAAAATAACGACTTTATTCCACTATTCATTTCCTTCTCTCTGGGCCTCTAGTTGGTTCACGTAGTGTTTTGCGTAGCGCGTCTGTGTTACACGTCACCACGTAGGCTCACAATTGGCCGAAGCTGGTCATGTGTGTGATGCGTGATGATGTGCAACACAGACGCGCAGCGCAAAAACACTACGTGAACCAACTAGAGGCCCAGAGAGAAGGAAATGAATAGTGGAATAAAGTCGTTATTTTTGTTTGTTTTTGCGCACAAAAAATATTCTCGTCGCTTTATAAACTTAAGATTGAGCCACTGTAGTCACTTGGACTATATTAACGATCTCTTTAATAACTTTTCTGGGCCAGCAAGTTTCGGTCACCTAGACAACTCTCAGATTTAATAAAAAATATCTTAATTTGTGTTCCGAAGATGAACGAAGGTCTTACGCGGTTGGAACAACATGAGGGTGAGTAATTACTGACAGAATTTTCATTTTTGGGTGAACTAACCCTATAAAGGGCATTACTAACAATTATAGGAACAGTCTTTTTTCTGGTGCTTCTCATTCAATTTCTGAGTAAGAAAAATGCAACGACTCTGAAACACTGAAAGAGATGGAGAGATAAAGAAAGACATTAAAATTAAAGTGTGGAATTGATGAATGGGCTATATTAGGCTGGCTGTATATTTTTATTCCACTGAGATTCAGATGAACTGACTGCGCATTTAAGCACAAAAATGAAACACCTCTGTGCAAATGTGAGTGTGTGTGTCTATGCTTGATGAATATTGTACCGTCTCTTTCTATTAGTTTTTACACCTCAGCAACACTGGAAAATATGTTTTCTCTGTCTTCAAGAAAAGTTCATTTCCTGCCTCACACACTGTTAATAGAAAAATAAATCCCAACTGTCTAAATTTACAAAGCTGGGGCCTGTTTCAGAAAGGAGGTTAAGTGAAAACTTGAGTATGTTAACCCTGAAATGAGGGAAACTCTGGGTTTTCTGTTTCAGAATGGGAGGTATGTCAAACCCGAGAAAGCAGAGTAAGTCAAGCCCGTTTCTGAAAGAGAGGTAACTTATACTCAGAGTCAGTTACCATGGTAACTTACTCTGTGAACCTAACCTGGTCGGGAGCAGGTTTTCTTCGGTAAACCCAGAGTTTTTCTTATGTAGTAAATGCATCTTGATTTAAGAATTTTTAGCTATTTTTTTGACAGGAAACAACAAGGCAAAAAGGCCAAGTAAGAAAAGCATTTTTTTTTTTTTTTTGGAGTGCAGTAAATTAATTCATTGCGCATTTTTATATAACATCAGAGATGCAGAGCACATTAGTAAGAAGGCCAATGTATCAGAGCAGGAAGGAAAGTGTGCCTAGCTCTCACACACTTTCTGTGAGTTTTTGTGTTGTTTCCTCGACACAAACCTGTGAGATCCATCAAAGAGGATTTACACAGGATTGCAGGTCAGTGGTGGAAAAATCAGTTTAAATGAGGATAATCTGATAAATGACATTCACTTGATAACATCTTGCTGTGACCTCTGGAAGTAACCTAATAATTAGAATTTCCTTTAGGATTTCCAGTGTGGTTGGATGTATTGATGACGCACATAATCCCATCACCACACTTTCCGAAAATGAACCAGATTACTGTATGGAATGGGAGGACGCCAAATGGAAGGGTAGAGATATATGCCGTAACCACCACAACTGTTAAATACACAAATTATTCACAATTTATTTGGCCATCTTTTTTTTCCTTCAAATACAAAAGCAACAGTAATTATTTTTCCTGTTGGATTTTAATATTCTTCCAGTATTGTGTATCTCCTCTTCATCTATCAGTGGTGGTAAAGGTCCAGCCTCTGTTAGTGGAGTAGAAGTCAAATGTTAATTTCATTAGCCTAATTAAAAAATGTAACAGGTTGGATTAGAGAACATTTAATTATGTGAAAAGAACAACATGGAAACATGTGCCGCACATTGAAATATACACTAAATTATATTTATTTAATATGTCAAATGTTTTTTAAAGTCAGGTATAGCCTACAGCCATGAACCTTTTATGCTTAAAGTTTTAACTAATAGAATTATGGTTTCTTTTAGATGCCATGAAAATGAGTATTAGTTCATTAACTTACCTTTCTGTCAGTTTTCACTTGATAATATAACAGTAATTGAGAATTATACTTGTGTATTGACTCGGAAGTATGCAGACGTCTTTTTGTTGGGTGCTGTTGCCATGGTGAATCGTAATTTCGGAGCTCCATTGATCATGGCTTTTCATAGTCGTGGTGCACGCACTTAACTCAGAGTCAACCTACTCAGAGTAGATTAAACTAACTCAATTCAGCTGTTCTGAAACCGAAAACTCAAAGAGTTTCCCATCTTAGGGTAAATCAACTCAGAGTTCAAGTTTTAACTCAGAGTTGACTGAACCTCCTTATTGAAACAGGCCCCAGGACAGGGAAGTTCCAGTTTGGAAAACAAAATATTTCACTACCAAAACGAAGAAAAAAACAACAAGATAAAAGCAAATAAATAGCTGTAGTTTTAGAGGATACAAGGAGTTGTTTTATTCGCAGTAACCAAATTGGTGGCAGAAAGGAGTGAAAGTCTAAAACAGAGGCTCTAGTGATTCTATATTGACTAGTTATACTGACGTCAACATTGTCCTACATGTTGAATAACAACAGAAGTCCAATGGTATATTTTCATTATCATAATTATAGTCTTTTAGACATTTTCTAAAGTGTAAGCTCCAATCATATTATGAAAATTACAAAGTTTTGTAGATCATAAAGAATGGTTGATTGTGCCTATATTAGCTGACACTAAAAATGTCTAATAGTTTGTAAAAGTTCAAGCTTAAATGTAATGTGCAGCACATTTCAGAAATCCCTTTTGTATGTTTTTAATAGATCCATAATCTCCCATAGATCCCATCTTTGAGCAGTCACATTGTGCAACAGTCTGAGCAATGACTCGTACACTTTTTAAAATCATCATGTTTCATTTCATGCTTTGTACTTGCTATGATAAATCAAAGCATTTGTTTTGAGTACTGATAAAAAAGAACCAGAAATAAAAGGAAAAAGTTTGCAGGATTAAAAACACCACAATATAACAGTTTATAGCACTGAAAAATTCATACATTTACAGCTTTTGTTACAGTTTTCTGGTACCCAGATAATTTTCCTTTTCACTTAAACACTGCATCAGCACAGTTTAGCCTACTATTTCACTTGTCTTTGTTCATGTTTTGGTATCATTCTAGTTTTCAATTTTATCATCTGTCAAAATGTGGTCTGCCTGAATCCAAAAAGGAGATCAAGTGGTGATTGAACGCACATTTGAAGTAATGAAAATACAATATTCTCAAAACCACAGAGACCTGGAAGGAGAGCAGGCTAAAAGCAAAACAATCTCTGAAATGGCTCCAAGTCCATATTAGATTTGATAAACCTTCCCGGATTGATGTTATATTGTAGTCATCTTAAATATTTAATTTGAATAAAGATATGATTTTCTTAGCTTTCCCTTTATTTTCTTAAAGATATTGTTTGGCATTTTCACTGAAACAAAAAACATGGTGTTAAAAAACAAACATAAATTCAAATCACAGAAATACATTTTTTTTGTAGCTGAACATGTAGTTATGTATCTGTTGCTGTTGGACCTTCATAGGCATCTATCAGCAGGCAGGCACTGACATAAAGTGTTGGCTCTTGTAAAATAAGATGGAAATGTAATTTCAGCACCTCATAGAGACTTAACAACATGTGGAATGAGTTATGTCAGATTCTTATAAGAAACTTTTTATGACTGATAAAGTTCAACTGCTCATTCTGCTTAATTGGAACTTGTTTGTGTTTGCACTTTTCCTTCCGAGTTTGTGTAAAAAAACAAACCTATAAACCCTAAGCAAGTACAGCCATGTTGTCGGGGAGGCTCAAATGAAGTGGAAAGCGCTTTAAATCTATAGGGACATGACGGCCAGAGTTTGCGTGTCTGTTTTCTTCAAGCTTCAGAACTGTTTGGGCACTTGTAGAGTGGGTTGGAGAAAGAGAGCTTGCTTTCCTTTGAGCTGGAGACCTGAATAGCACACACAAGCAAAGACAGGCCCAGATGTACAAATGAAAAGCACTGATTATACTTATAGTACATTTACACAGAGCCAGCAATTGCATCCCATCATTATGATGAGACATTATGATATACATTTTTCCTCAGCTGCCTTCTCTTCTCTGGTACCTTATTTTTATTTATTACTTAAGCAGAAGATTAAAGGTATTACTCGAAGGTCCTCGTCCTCCGATCCCAAGTCATATCACGGCATATCAAAACTATAGCTGCTGCCAGTCAAATTGAGTGCAGAGCCATTTAAAAGTTAAAGTGTTTTTGGAGTTAAACTGAATGGTCAGTCATTATGTTAATTATGACAACTGGAGTTTCATACCTTTGGATCATCTTTCCATGGGTAAACGCTGATGTTTAGTTGAGGATGTACAGGCCACCTTGGTCTAAAGTCAAGTGAGGGCAGCTGAAACAAGAATTAGCAAGTTAACTTAAAGGGGTCATATGATGCGATTCCTTGTTTTCCTTTTTCTTTAGTGTGTTATACAGCTGTTTGTGCATGTATAAGATCTGCAGAGTTACAAAGCTCAAAGTCTCAAACCTAAAGAGAATTTCTTTGTAAAAGTTAAGGCTCAGCCACGCTTTCCTAAAACGCTTCATTCAAACACGCCCCCACAAATCTACGTCAGTGTGTGGGGGCAGAGTTTCATAACACCACCCAAATGTACAGTATATGCAAAGAAAGAAGGCGTAACTTTTATTCTCGCTGTGTTATTGTTTCACCGGTGCTGCCATGTCGTGGAGACGCTGTGTTTTTCGTTGTGAAAGCCTACTTTGTTTGGCCTTTCAAAAGAGGACATAATTAGAAAACAGTGGTTAAGCTTTATTTACAACACTGTTCCAGAACAGTTCAAACTAAATATTCGACTGTGTGCTGTGCATTTTTCGGAGGACTATTTCCAGAACCTGGGAGAGTACAAGGCCGGCTGTGCACAAAGGCTAATTCTGAAAAGTGGGGCAATCTTTGCAAGTACAGTCTGGCGCTTCTGAATCACAGACACAGCCTGTAAGTATGTTTTCATATTTTAATAATTTGCTACTGACTATTCAAACGTGAGTTTTGAGCATATAATAGTCACGCTTGTATGTCGTTTCTACGATCACAAATGCACACATAGTTTTATGTTTACAGAGTGTTCTCCCCCCTGTAGCGTGACGCGTAAAAAGACAGTATTTAGTCATTATAATCAATAATTATGTCCCCAATGAAATAAAACCTCCAGACACGCTGGCAAAATTGATCAATCAGCTTGGTCATCT